>NW_019394188.1:443989-627028 GCF_000648675.2 Cimex lectularius | reverse complement strand
GTGCTCAATCCTGGGTGAGATTCGGTTGTTGCATCTCGGATGTTTCACTCTCCCCAGGGTTGACCTGTTACGGTTTTTGAGTGGCTCAAATTCGCGGCCCTTAATTCGATACGCTAGGCATGCATGGAATTACAGATATGAATTAATTAATGTTTAATTTTTGATTTCTTTTGTATAACCTGTTTTTTTTCTCTCTTTCGCATTTTGGCAGTTGTTGTTTCTCCTTTTTTTTCTTTTTATTGCGTAGGTTAAAACTTTTATTTTATTGTGTATTTTTTCGTTTTTGACTGTTTAATCAACGACCTCTGGCAGACGGATCCAAGATCCATGGCCTTAAATGCTTTAAAATCTAAATTGTCTTTTTTCCTTTTTTATGTTTAATAAAGCATTATTATTATTATATTGTTATTAAATAGATTTTGAGAAAATGATATTAAAAAATGGCAACTTCTAGCATCTCTTTGAACAACTAAATGAATCTGAGTAATTGTTGAAATACGGCAACATTTCACAATTTAATGCTTGAACAGAAAGTAAAGACTCACCTGAAAAGGAAATTATTTATTATTATTTTTTAATATTATTATTATTTAAGCAAATTAAAATTTATATCCGTCCAGTACAAGAAGAGTTAAAAAAAAAAACGGAAGAAAAATCCGAAAAACGACGCTACCCCCTTACAGAAGTCTTAACGCATACCAAGAGGATTCAGCGATCAGTAAAAATAATTTGTAAATTTTAACCTACGTTAACAGTTACAACTTCGTAGGATTTGTAGACCCCAATGAAGGACGAAAAACTTAATTATAATTAATTTTAATTAAATATATGGCTTTTCTAATCTATCTAAGATTGCATCTAAATAGATGACTATCTTAATTTTGCAGAATGTAGCGAGAGAGAAAAAAACAGACATTTAAATGTTAATATGAAATTGTACCTACTTATATGAAAAATATTTAGAAGCAACATCACGCCTAAATATTTTTATAACAATTTTTTATGAGGGGACACTCAAATTTTTTAATTTGATCACGTAGTGTAGATTTTTTTTATCCGACCCAACTTTACGTAAAAGGTTTCGGAAGTAATCAGGCAAGGATTAAAACATCGAAGTGGATGTTTTTAAAACGAGCTTGAATTAGTCTCAGAGATAACATCACTGTTTTGCGATACCCTCCATATAGATTAACAGGAACGGACCTTAATTTCTCGCTAGATCGCCAATGATATTCTGTTACCGGTATTTTCTAATGTGTAATTATACATATTGGTTTGCAAAAAAATTTAAGAAAAGTTCGTGCGCGTGTTGTGCCACCTGGTAAAATATGTAAGTTCCACCTCTTCAAATTTTTTTGAACATATTGAATAGCTTCAGGCTCAACGAAAAATAAAACAGGATTAACATTTTGATAAAAGTTAAGTAAAAAAACAGACATTAAATTTCGATGATTTTTCACAAAAACTCAAAAAAATTTTGAGAGACTGAGTAAGAGAATGTGAGAGATACGGGGAGAGAGATAGAGATAGGGATAGGATATAGACGGATAAATAGATAGATGAGAGAGAGAGAGAGAGAGAGAGAGAGAGAGAGAGAGAGAAGAGTTCATATTCCCAGAGAGAAATCGGGAAATCTTCAGTGCTCGTTTTGTTATCGGTGCATGCGGCATGTGCATTCAAACCACTATAATTAGAAATGGGAGAGTTTAAATTAAAACCACAATGTGAATTGAGATATTGACTGGTGGTTGAATGTATAACAAAGATTCTCTCAGTTCCTACAAGTCCTAATTTAAATTGTTAAATTGAGCAATATATATAAATCAGGATGATAGGTTTTATAGAAGATATACATTCAAATATACATTCGTAAAATTCGCAACCCAGCAGATTCCATTAGGTAAATATCGCCATGACAAATGTGTTTCGTTTTGGAGTAACCAATTGGGAGAGCTTAATGTCCAACTACGTTGGGTATCACGATAAGTGTCAAATCTATTTACAATATTAATTCATATTATGATTAATTACAAAGCCATGCGCTATACTGGTATTCGAACCCAGGACCGCTAGAGAGGCAAATCTTCAGTTCCCTAACCACCGGGCCACCAGGATCCCTGGTTTTTGACGTATGGTACAATATTTAGCTGTGGTTCGTATACATTTTTATAATAAATATTGATATACCATATATGGGAGACGGTGGTGGCCGAGTGGTTAGGGTGCCCGCCTTGTATTTACTAGTGGTTCTGGGTTTTAACTTTTTAATTGATGATGGTATAAAAACTATATTGTAAAGTGGTTTGTCCTTCGTCCGCGATACCCAACGGGCTTTTATGCCCTTTTTCTGTACGACAGGAATTACTATACTTACATTATACCATGTATGAAATCCTACATACGATACGGTATATAACTTACGATGGTTGGTAGATATATCTGTTATGGTACTTTCCTTTATATTATAACATTTTATTATACATTTGCCGGTCATACACGTCTAAATTTCAATTCGGCACCCACTTTTATCGAAAATGAAGGGTTACAGAAAAAAAAGTTTAAATGGTAACCCTCATAGTTTTTTTTACAAAGGGTCTAAAATAAGTGGTCTAAACATTTTTTTTTTTTTATGTCAGTAATATATTACTGAGTATCAACTTTATTTTTTCAACTGAGACCTACCAAGTTTTGATACATTTTCAAAAACTCGATTTTTAATTTAAAACATGACACCAAGAGCAATTAGATTGATTGCGTATTTCCGGAGATATTTCAATTCAAAGACTGGCGGTATTTCATGCTTGCAACGTTTTTCTAAGGTCCATTGGCTTTTTTTGAATACTTTAAAAACTGCTGTTAAACTCATCAATCCAGAGAATATGGGATAGTAAATCGGGAAGTAACTCCATTAACATTTTCATACATGCCGACAAAGTAATCCTTCGTTCACAGTCGGTTTGCCACAATCCCTGAACGAGAGAAATGCTGTATGGTTTAAAGCCTTAAAACTCGGTGTTCGCTTTCTTTGGAAATATCCAATATATTCACTGCATTTATTAAATATGAATTAGCTAATTCCGTATCAAAGTTACGACTTGTTTGCTTTGTTTGGGGGACGATGATTCTGAACTATTTGTTTCGAACTTAATTTAGATCCTTGGGTTACCATATAACCTTTATTTCTATAACCCTTCCTTTTCGAAAAAAGTGGGTGTCGCGTTGAAATAGATAATGCGATCCGTGAAAATCGATGATGTGCAACATATACAAACTTTACTCGCGACATACAAATATCAAATATCATTTAGATAGCATACATTGTTTATAAATGATTAACTGAGAAACTAGTGCTATTACAAACTTATTACAAACATGCCATCTTTCTTCCAATTTTACAATTAGAAATTTATTAAAGGCAATTTATATGCCAGCAGTTTGCACAAATTGTGTCCAGCCAAGTGCACTGCATGCCAAAAGAAAATACAGTGATTGACGGGAGATACGATTAGCTTTAGATAAGCGATTCGCAATTACTTCCTAACATAGGCGAATCCTCCGGATTGGCCATTAATGGATTTGCCCTTCCGGCCGTTAGTTTGTATCCATTGTGTAAGCTGCGCCTTGCCATTGTGGACGACGGTGCCTATAAATGACTGAGAATTAAGTGAACAAGTCCATTCACACTTGTTATCCGATCAAGTTGAAAGACTATCAAGCTCCGCTTATTTTCAGTACGACACGATCGAAAGTATAAGAAAACACACGACAATAATGTCAGGTTCAATAGATCATTTTTAATAATGCACATAGAAAATATAAATGGAATGTAGGATGTGCAATTTAAAAAAAAGGTAGGAAAACAATGAAAATACGCACGTGGTAGGTTTATAATATCTATTTTGCATATGAATATGAATAACTACACAGAAAATTCTCTCAACCTCGGCCTGATATCAAAACAAACAGTCCTATTGATCAAAAATCGAACAAACGCCTACACAACAGTTCAACTGAAGAATGTAACCAACATTTATACACGATAACAATGTTTTTAAAATTGATTATTGTTTTCAAGAAACAGTCCGGTTTTTAATATACTTTTTATTATCTTAGATGAGTTACTGTATAGAATTTGCATAACAGCCCATCGATAATGCTGAACATCGAGAATAAACTTCTTGCGAAAAAGTTGTTCATTAAAACACAGGAAATCATTATTTATAATAAATAGTTTATCTTGAATCGAGGATATCGCTACGTAGCTATTTATATTGAGAATGATAATGAAGTTATTTTTCTCAAAAAGATCAATGAATTTCAATTATAAAAGGTTTTTGCGAGTGAAACGCGGTGTGCCGTGGGCCGCAGGACTTCGCCTACGCGGTCAACGGAACTTTCCCAGCGACCCACTTCCAGGTTTTCCAAGCGCCGAGAAGTATGGTTGAGGCTGTGTGGTATTGGAATCTTAAAACTTTTAGAGATGGTAAAAAATTATATATATACACGCATTAATTTACAACATAAGAAATGGCGCATTCTGAGGCAACGAGAGTTAAAATAAGACCGATTTAGCCCGATACGTCTCCTCACAGGCTAAACACGCTATGTTTATAAGTAAAATAGAATACTCACTCTTCAAGAGGCTGTCGGGCTTCTTGCGAGAGGTGATCCTGAAAAAACAAAAACATTATGAATACGACGTAGCAAAACAGGAAAACACGAGATTATATGTCTTAGACGTCGATAATTCATTTTGTTTTTGGAAATGGTGTTTATTTGCGCCTTTACGCACCCGCCAAACATGTAGGACGGTCAAAAATGTCAACAGCTCTATATTTTATTTTTTATTATAACTGTTGGTTTCCGGAAAATAATGCTGGTTTTCATGTTTTCTTTCAATTACCCCCATATATAATAAAACTGTTTATGTTTGATGGATTATCTTTGTACGAATGTCAACACTTTTTAATCCTCTTCCATTCAAAAATGTTTGTTTACCTATGTAGCATTTCGTTACATCGGAATAATTCAGCCTTTACAAAGATGTCAACGAGAGATTTCGTTTTACGTGTTTAAAACTCGGTCGGAACGGAACTCAAACGACCAGAAACATTAATGAAGTCTGGGGCGATGACAGTGTGATGAGAGCACCTTTCAGAGATGGTTTAAAAATTTTCAAGAGGGAGACTTTAGGCTTGAAGATAAAGAAAGTGGAAGGATTTCTTCCCTAGATGATGACGTTCTGCGAGATTTAGTCGAAGAAAACCCTAGAACTGTTCGAGAACTTGCAGAGTATCTTTCAGTTAGCAAATCGACCGTCGCTGAACACCTAAGACAACTGGAAACGTGAAATGGCTCGAATTGGGTTCCTCGCACCTTAAACGACCAAATGAATTCTTATGAAGTTTAACCAAGACTTCTTTGCCGAAAACGAAACGAACCTTTTCTGCATAGAATTGTTACTTGTGATGAAAAGTGGATTCTCTACGATAACAGCAGACGTTCTGAACAATGGCTCGACAAAGGAGAACCAAGACCGCCTTTTTCAAAGCCCCCAACTCATAAAAAAAGGTGATGGAGACTGGTGTGCTTTATTTGTGCTGGAATTGGGGAAACAATCAATGCCGAAATGTATTGCTTTCAAACTGAAGCACTGCACCAGAAAATGGCATTACTTGGTTCATCGGAAAACCCCGAGTCTGCTACACGACAACGCTCGGCTCCATGTCTCATATGTGACAACACGAAAACTGTTGAATCTTGGTTATGAGGTTCTGCTTCATGGTCAACGGTTTACAACATAAAAAATTTAGAGATCAAAAGTCGTTTGAAAGTGCGTTTACAGAATTTGTTAATAATAAAGACTCAAGATTTCATTCATAGGGTATAGAGAAGTTACAAACGTTGGAAGAAGTGTACTGACGGTTATGGAGGGTTTAATTAATAAAAAAATGTTTAAAATCATTCATTTACTTGTTCTTATTTTATAACCATAAACCTGCATTATTTTCCGGACAACCTAATGTTAAGTCTTTTTTATGTACAAACACATTAAAAACAATGTTTTTTCAAAATAACAGAAAAACATTAAAGACGACAACCATGACCGGATGGATCGTCGGTGGAATCGAATTTACTATTTATATAATATAAAACATATATTCCAATTAATTAGACGATTTAGGCCTTTAATTAATTGGAATATTTAATATGGTCAATTATGTCCACCAAACAAATTTGGATTAATAAAATATTATATAAAGTTGTGTAAATAAATAGTACATTTCATACAATAATGTAATTTAAGCAAAACGGAAATAATGTAATAAATAATTGTTCTATTAACTAATAAATGCAATATAAATCTTATTCCATAGTTAAAGGAGTTTTTACAATAATTGGACAACACTCAATTAGGACCATTCAAATACTGAAACATTTCTTCGCCAAAGATATTCTGTTTTCCAAAATATTTAAATCTAATTTCATTAACAAGGGGACGATCGAGTTGGTAGGTCACGGGTTTGATTCAAATTTTTGGTGATTCTTCCAAAATATCAGACATTTATCCGCCACTTCTTGCTAAAAGGCCTTGGTTTCGCCAAAATGAATTTTGAAAATTGAAATTTTCCGTTTTTTAATATTTATATCCGTTCTACTTGTTAAAATCATCAATATGAATAGATCCTTTTACTCCTCGGTGACGCACATGAAATTCTAGTATTAAATAAACTTTACCATATAGACATTTTTTAGAATAGATCCTTCAATTATAGCAATATTGTGTTTTAATTAATGCACGATTAAGTTACGGATAATTAGCATAGACGCACAGATACCAAAGACAAGATATATTCAGTGAGATCTTTTCGTAAAGAGTGATGTTCAGATGGAAATATTGATGTGGGGAACTGACGAAATGCTTTGATTATAGTTAGTTCGATTTTTTTACAGTTGTTGCGGACTAACAAACCTCCTTGAATTATATAGAGGCTGATTGATAATTAAATGTCGAAGACATCGACCTATTAAATAAATTTTTATTTTTTCCTATTTATAGGAAGTTAGTCTTTCTGATTGTGAGAAATCCTTAATAAAAAACACATGTGAATGTTTAGATTTGTTACATTCTCTTAGTAAAGAATGTTATTTTGAAGTCAATGTACTTTATATATATATATATATATATATATNATTTTATATTATATTATATTTATAAATATTGCTTAAACGTAGATATTTATACTGGTGATGATATAGTCCTTGGTCGTCCAATTAAAAACTCAATATCAAGACCATCACCAAAACAGACGAGTTAGAATCAATTTAAACAATTTTTATTGGATTCTACTTACATACATGGTTCCATTATACAATTATATAATGGCAAACGACCCTTGTAAGATTGAATCACATATAACAATAAGAACAAAGTGAAGGATATTCAGAAAGATGCAAGAGGATTCGTTCAACATTAAAACGGAACCTTCTTATAATCAAAGCAGAAAAATAATCTCCAGAAGTAACCAAGCTAATTTCTCCATGGATAAAATCGACAAGAATCAACTACCCTTGCAAGAAACTCCATAACAAAGACATGAACGTCATAATACAGGAAAGGAAGACATTAAGAACCGGAAAATAAAACGAAGGAAATTAGAACATCGCATATATTATTCCTAAATGCAGAAAGTATAAAGGCATAAGAGATATCTATCTACACTATTATCTCACAGATTCAGCTACCTAAGGTGGCAGCTGATATTATTTTCTAGTCATAAATAGATTATTTGTTCAAGAACAGTATTAAAAATAATATATATTTATCAATCATCAACAAAAACCAATTATTCTGACAGCATTATAATCCATCCCATGCCTACATCATGCTTGTAGTTCGTGCATAAATTGCTCATACGTTTATTTTGATTGAGAATTCTTTGTTTATTATTTTTTGTTATTATTTTGTATGGATACATATTTACCAGTTCGACAACTTTTTTTTTATAATTATTTAGTACCACAGCGAAATTCTTGAAGGACTGCTATATAAACAAAATTTTAAAATGTACGTATTTAGCCGAAGGTCGTGGTTTCGAATCCCGCTCGTAACACTGACTTTTTTATCTCAACCAAATCCTTAGAAAGAATAATTAATTGACTGAAAGAAATAACTTAGTCAATTGACTACGAAAACGTAAATGGCATCAAATTTACATTTTTCCTTCATTTTATATCAACGTCTCTTATGTTTTCTACAGCATGACATTATTCAATCGTTAAACTTTGTAAAGATCTCTGTAAGCCATCACCAAACCACAATAACGTTGGTTATAAACATAATTTTATTTGGAAAACGTTAAAGGTGAATAATGGCTTGTTGAAGGGGTAGATCAACCATTTGAATAACTGAGCGAGGATTTATTCTTCTTCATGACCCTTACTGTTATGGAATAGAAAGGGCTTCGACTGTGTCATATCGTGCTATTCCATTTCAATCTTTCAACATTAACGCTTAGCATCTGGCTCATGCTAACGGTGATATGCTTTTTAATTGGAGAAAGCACCGATTTAGATGGTTCTTAACGGCGAAAAGATAAGTCCAGGAAGCCCTGCGGTTCGGCCCAAGCGCAAAATGCGGTCTGCGAAACTTGGTAGCCTCTTGCGTCACAGACCTCAGAAAGATTTTTCACTTGCATAACAGCCTCGGCGAGGAGTCAATTTACATCTAATAGGCTCGCCCCCTCAGGAAGAATTAGACATAAAACTTTCGGTTTTAAAAAATTTAACTTCAACTGAAAAAATCTTGAAGTTAATACTGCAAGAATGACCTCTATTACAGAATACAAATCATAGGTCAATTGCTTCCAGATAGGGGCCAATAGTTCAGGAAAGATAGTTGACCTGCTATTTAATATCTCCATTTTATCAATCCTAAATGTTTCAATTGTTTACTTTCTCGGTTGTGCTTTATACTGTTCTTCATTTAAAAGCTTTTAGCCAAAGTGAAACAGTTATCGCCGAGTCAGCCAAATATAAGGATCTTTTCAAGGAGGATGACTCCATTTTTATTCCCTGGTGAAGGACCATTTTCCTTATGGCTGCATTGATTCGAGAAGGGAGGAGAATACGATACAATTGACCAGTTCATGATGAAGCATTTCCCCTCAAAGTCGCACAAACAGCGTGATGTGCAATTTCGAGTTTGGAAGTGTTTAATAAAAGTTGGTATATTTGTAACCCTTGTGAACATTACTGTACCACAAAACTTTTCACCAGCACCGCTAAAATCTTTAAGAAAATCGCAATTGCTGTCGCTTTAGAATTTTGAATTAAAGCTAATTATTAAGTATTAATTTTAGTGGTCAATTGACCAAGTTACACCTTTTAATTAATTATTCTTTCCATGTAAGGTCTTGTTTGAGATAAAAAAAGTCAGTGTCAAGAGCGGAATTCGAACTCACGACCTTCGCCTAAATACGCCGCTGCTATAACCATTTGAGCTATCCTGGCTTCGATCTTCTCGGACACTAACTTCCCATCTCAACCTACAACCCTTCGAACCTTCCCTCTTTTTGCCATTTGAATGCAAGAAAATCCAATCCAATTACACGACATTTGAAAATGTGAGTTCGAATCTCGTTCGTGACACTGACTTTTGTATCTCAACCAAGACCTTACATGGAAAGAATAATTAATTATTAAGATTCTCCTCAAAAATAGCCAATATTCGTTAATATAAATTAATAATATAAACTTTCATTATTTAAATTTTTTCGTGTATTTATTTTCTTTGTCAATTAGGTGAAATTATTTTGTTTAAAATAAAACAACTTGTGGTTAAGCGTATAATGTTTTGTTGTTGCTAGAAATCACATTTTAGAAAAACGCTCTCACCACAAATTGTTCTAACCTTGATCACAATTATTTTAACATTCAAATTTGTCTTTTTGATTGACTTAATTTTGTTATGTACCTTATAAATATGCAAACTTCATATCACATCATTATTTATAGTAATACAACTTCTTTTAATATTTGATTTTGATTTTTCTAGCCTTTCGTGGTTAAGCTGGGTATTTTTTCATATAACGTAATGATGGAGTGAGTAAATCAATTCAATAATTGAAAAGGATGGTTCTTCTCGAAAGTGGTCTTTCAATTTTGGAACTTTAATGCTCATCATCAGATTATGATGAGTTATGATTGTTTCATTTCATTCATGCAGACCTTTGACGTTTATCAAAGCTGGGCATTTTCAGCCAATATGGAAAGCCAGTATGGAATTTCCATCTCAACGTGTGCTAAATAGGGCTCTTCAGTTTTGAATGTTTATCATGGCAAACCACATGCCCAGAAATAGATCCCCAGATAATGTTTTTGTGATCTTAGATCGTAGATTCATATTATCAAATGTATCAAAAACCTATCTTTCGGACCTTAAATATATTTAGAATTGAATAAACCTTCCAATAAACGGTAAAAAGAGCTGAAGGTGTAATACCTATTACAATAAAGGGATTACACCTATTGAAAAATTCCTTGCTAGAGAAAAAACAAGGGAAATCATCAGAAGAAAAAATATTTAAAAAGTGAGATTACTTCATAGACTATATGATATAAAAATGTATTATGCATTTTTCAAAAAGAAAATACGTGTAAAACAATTTTATAATAGATAGTTCAATGAAGAGCGTTTTACAATAAGAAAGCATTACATTTATTAGGCGACCAAGTCGCCTAAGACCTAGCGAGATTATATTATGAATAAATGAAAGACAAAATTCAGAAAAAACTAATTAAAATGCAATACCACTATCAAAATCCAAAGCGAATGACAGTGCCAAAGAGAAACCTAATAACATGCAAAAAGCCATATGGAATTTAACCAATAAACAAAACAAATAAATAAGATACTAGTTAAATTTAGAAAGTTTTTATAAATACAGCCGTAACCTAAACTAGTGGATTGTAAAGAAAATTTTCTTAATAGAGTTGGAAATGTAAGTTATATTTAAAAAAGTTGGAATATAAAAGTCGTAAAAATTATTAACTGCCTAAAAAATTCAAATAGCAAGGAAATGTAATGGCCTAATGTAAATATAGTTCAGTTCATCTGTAATAATATTGTGATGCCACTTGCATATTTAATATCTGAAACATTATAGTATAGAGTACTTTCAAGATGCCTAAAAATAGCACTGATTTGTCCATTACCCGAAGGGGGCGATCATATATATACAGATAAACTGTATCACTAATAATTTAAAAAATTAAACTTTGAAATTGAAAATTTCGAGACCTCGAGATGTTTGATACACGCTAGTTACGATACAGAAAACAACTGAGGCACATCTCGTGTAAATTCAAATATTGTTTACTATATCGTGAAGAGCTTTGAGGAAAATGAAAGTCATGATATCTCTAGATCCCAGCAAAGCCTTTGAATCTGTACCACATACTTTATTACTTTTAGAAAAACTCAACTATATAATTTCAACCAGAATTGAAAATGTCAGGAGCATATCTGTACGATAGATGACGAACAGAGCTAACGCAAATAAAATATAAAATGTAAATAAATAAAATGTCATCGATTTTTTTTTGCTTCATTTTTAGTATATTTAACCAATTTAAAACTGTCATAGTTAAAACATATAGAATATTGTATTCCAAAAGAATCAGTCCTTGGGGCAATATTGTACGTTATCTTTACTAATGACCTGTACAACCATTTTAATAACGTCAATATAACCGCTTTTTTGGATGACTCATTCAACGTCAAAAAAGGGAGTGACTTAAAAGAAGTTGTACAACAAAAACAGACTTGCAGTCTTGTTTTGATGGTTGGTTTGCGTCAAATGGCTTATGTCTAAACAATGATAAATAAAAGATTTTCTGTTTGAAAACGATTTTCCGAAATACTAGACAATCCAAAAAGCGTGTATTATTTTACCCACTCTCGAATTGGAAAGTCATTATCAAAACATATTATGTAAAAACATAATACCTGTAAATATATACAATAAATTATTTCCATATATATACAGGGTGAATTGCTACTCGTGCTACAAACTTCTCCAGTAGATTCTTGACCCTAAAATGAACAAAAAAGTTCATATTGTCCATGGTCCGATTCTCAACCATTTCAGAGTAATTTCGCTTTTTATCGATTTTGAAAGATATCACGTCCNTATATATAATAAATAGACTCTGTACATATTGTAAAATCAACATATTAGTCACTACTTGAATGTCACAGAAGGTATGATGTTTTAGCATGGGAGTCATCATAACCCAATAGTCTTTAGAAGCCAAAAAATACATAGAACATAAAAACCATTAATAAATTAAGATTTTAGGATACAGAGATGACTGTAAAATATCTTTAAAATTTTAAAGACTTTGACATTCCCCTGTTAATACATTGTAGAATGTTTAAAATTTATATATCTGAATCCAAGTAATTACCAAAGAGACCGTACCAATATAATAATAAACGATGTGCCTTTAAATAGGGTTAAAATGTTTTGATGCAGTTCAACATATCCTGGAATTGTGCTATTTAATGCTTACCTCATTGCATTCAGTGTAAAACTTATTGCAACTTTAACCCAATTCTATGCAGTGTTAAAAATATTTTATTAACACAGGTCCTTTACGACATCGAATAATTCTTTAATTTTAAATCTTAAACAAAAATTTAAATTTAATTTGACAATGTTTTTTATTTATGCTTTAGCCCGTCTTGAAAACTGGCTAGTCAGATCTTTTATTTGGGACTTTTAGTTGACCGATTATTTCTTTTTATAGGAATAAACTGAAAATTTTGTTCTTAATTTCTTCATTTAAACGTTTTTTCAGAAGGTTGAACTCTTCTCGGTCGTAAATGCTACCCGCACGGGGGAGTTGCATCACCGGTCACTTTCCCGTCCAAGTATCGGCTACCGGACAGACGAAGGAAAAAACCCAAAAGGGAAAGTTTCTCATTTTTCACGGAATGATGACCCGCTTTTCCACCATGGAAGCTCACCCTCTTGTTTTTTGTGCCTAAGATTTCAGACGACATCAATTCTTCGCGTGGGGTCGAAATCGGTTCAGTCAGACAAAGGAAATGGAAGGTCACCTGGCTTTGAGGACGAAAAAATATAAAAAAACTTGATTTTTGACTCTAAATTTTCGAATCCTTTTTAGCCGTGAAGCTTAGTCACAATAATACATTTAAACCACTGCGTTTTGATTGTTTATGATCATTTTGGCCTGCATATCCTCGCTTTTCCGCTTAGTCAAAACGTGTTTCGGCTTGTTGCCATCTTCAGTGTAGGGTCGGACCAATATGATCGGAAAAGACTAAACAATAGGTTAAACCCCATAGCAATTACACGACAATTAAACACACCTATGTTTAATATTTAAACAATTATGAATGACATTCAACACAGCAAAAATGCATTTAAACCACATTAAAGAAAGTCGAGAAAAGCATGAGAATCCACGTTCATCGCATTAAAAGGCTACTAATGGAAAACAAATAACGCACAAAGAGAAATCACGCCTGAGGACAGATAAAAGGAGAAGCACGACATTTCGTGAGATACTGCACATCCAACATCAACCATACTTTATTTTTCCCCTCTTAAGAAAGACACGTGACTTTTTAGAGGGTAATATCTATAATGTTTATTTATTATAGTATGTCTGGGTGAATTCAAAATGGAATTGTTTCTTTCCTATTCGGCCCGTCGTGACTCGTATATTTCGCTGTAAATATCACCTACGAACTCAGATCCCCCTGAGGGGTTAAAGGGTTAATAGAAGAAAATTATTTTTTTCCGTAGAAAGCATCAGTTTAAAATTTCAAATTGCATATCTAGGAATTTACAACTTTTTTCTAACAATTCATTTTCATAAAGAAATATTTAAAAGATTATCACAGAGTCTATCCATATGAGCTTATTCACTTTTTTATAAGGAGTAAAACACGAAAACAAATCATTCTCAAAAGCCTACTGGATAATTTTAAGATAGTTGATAGACTTCAACTTCTTCACACGCTATACTTGACTACACGCATATGTACGACGATGTTTGTGGAATACTCGATATTCCTCCATCACTCTTTACAAATATTACATAATAAATCTAATGGAGGGCCGATTGGTTCTCAACACTCCACCATCATCCCTCTCATACTACACTCGCGCCAATCAATGTATTCAATCTCAGAATACCCAAGAAACACCAAACGGGTCATATACCGTTTCCTTAAAAATCGGACCAGGGGGCCAAATACTCGCTCATTTTATAAAACCAAGGAATGGCACCGTTCAATTAGGACATTGGGCGACTTGTTTACATGCCAGTATCGCGGTCTTTGGCCCAAAAGTAAATGTCCGTGTCAACCTCGCATGGCCTATTCTTAGCAAGGTGAGTATGCTCTTCTATTTATAATAATTTGTTCCGGATGCCAGCAGTTCAAAAGGATGTTGAGTTAGAAGCAATATATTAAATTTCCATCAACCAGAAATGAAACCATGCTGCAACAATGAAAAACAGCACAAAGATCATTTTTTATGCAGGCCAAATTCATAGAATTGAGATTGAAACCAACGGCTTGCCTCATCCTGGGATAAGCCTCACAGAGAGCCATCGACCTCCCTCAACCATGGACTTTTTTCGCCAATTTTGTCAATTGGCTGAACTCTAGTAATTACTTTACTAACCTTTTTGAGAATGAACTTGGCAAAAAGTCTCGCCACAAAATCGATGGAGAGGTCTCAGAAAATAATAGTTAATACAAATATGTTTATAACTATAAGTATAATTTTCATTCAGTGACTTTTTAAACAACTTAGCACAAAAAGTTGTTCAGTTTACTGATACTATATTCATGTTAGTTTTTCACAAGAATGTATATTGTTTATGCCGAGTTTGGAATACATGCTATAAAATATATGTAGAATTGTGTTAATTATGAAGCATATAATACAACTAATGTTGGTGATAATGCCATTTTTAAAGTATCGTATACGAGTAATAATCTGCATGTTGAAATGTAATAAAATAATGTGAACCATAAACCACGAATAAGATTTATACTGTAGCTATCGTCTACAACAAACTCACAAGTTCATTATTCCCTTGTTGACAATCAAATAAATAACAATAAAATAACCTCAGAGAACCTGAGCAGGAGACGAGGGATCGTCCTCACCCGATTGAGGACTGGTCATACGCGGTTGACCCACGGGCACCTGCTTTTGGGCCAAAGCCCGTAGGTGCCCCTTAAGCAGAGAATGGTTGCTCGATGTGTCCCACATAATAGAGGGGTTTCATGCCTTGGCTCCATACAGAGAGCGTGTAGGCACGCCGCCGGATTAAGAATGGTTTTCGGACACGGTAGCGAGTTTCAAGATAACTGTTCCGATTTTTAGGGGAAATGGGAAGTTTTTTATTGTATATAGCCGTCAAAATATGAGTTTTGTGTTTCTGTGTTTTGTATGAGTGAGTGTATTTATTATAGTGAATAAGGAGAAGTTGATAGTGAAATAGCATTCCCATTGCTCCTCGAGCTATGTAAAAAAATACATAAATAAGCAAACATTCTTCGACTGCGACAGCTCTAAAACGAGTTTGCCAGCAGGCCAACAACACGAATAGATAATCATTTTTTGATGAAAGAGCTGTTAATACAACAATAAATTCTTTGAACGCGTTTTTTAAACGTGGAATGTTTGGCGATCATAGTGTTTGAAATCTTTGTAAATATGTCAAGTGAAATTTTACCATTTTATTACCCCTCCGCTGAAAGGAGAGGCACGAAGATTTCATTGTTTCGCGTTCCAATATCGAAAACGGTGTAAAAAAGTGAAAGAAGACTAAGTTGGATGGAAAGAGGTCAACAGTCGGCAAATCGTAATTTGTTATGGAGAAATTCGGCGTCAGGCGTAATTGCAGCGTAGCTCTAGGTTGGTGGGGCGTTGGAGGGGATCCGCCGGCGGAAGGTAAGCACAGTACGACGTTGGATATCAAAGTGGAAAGTGCTTAAGTTCTAAGTGATGAACGAGTAGACAAGGGGGAGATAAAAACAAAGAACAAAGCAGCGCATGTGAGCGTGACAAAAGTGAGTTTCGATGTCTAACAAATGAGAAGTGTTTTCTCCTCTTTAAAATCAACTAGAAAATAGTATAAAACTAATAAAGCGATGAACCTATCGCGATCTATTAATAAAATGACAATAAAACTGTAATTTTTGAGGAAACAATTAAAGATGGGCAAAGTATACAGCTCTCCACCTGGCGCTCGAGTTAAATGACCTCTTACTTTATCTAAGGGATAAATGATCAAACAGAAAGCTGTTTTTTTCTGGCGGTATAATTGTATAAACCTGTTTAATTTTTAGTATCTATTAAACACTTAATTTTAAGAACAACTACCAACAAATTGTCAAATTCCTTAGTGCCCCCTTTGTTTGTTGACATTCATATAATTGTCCGACATTTCCCTAATTAAAATTCAACGATTGACAAAACCCGACAACAATAGACACAAAAAAGGCGATATTAAAATATGTATACTCTTAATTTTAATTATTAGCGGCTAGACGTTTCCAAAAAACACTATTTTCAAAAACCTGGTATCTGGACGGAAATTGATCTTTGTGTTTAAGAGGTAAAAAATGACTATTTGAACTACTGCTAATGTTTCTAAGGTTCGCATGGATTCGCTAATTATTAAATTCGTTCTCAGGCTTCATTCTTTTTAATTTATAGCACAGCCAATACGATACCTCACGCATCACCCAGTTGTCAATGTGATATGTTTGCCTGTCTGTTTGTCTCTTTTTCTTATTACAAGACGATAAAGAGAACAACAACTTACTAATGTAAGAGTCATGTTTATAATTGGGTTGAATAACCAACAACGAGGGACGAATTTAAAGTCTGTTTACGTTCAAGAGAAAAACCGCATTCTGACAGGGCAGAAGTATAGACTTTCAGTTCGACGACGAAACACATTTTTTTCAAAGTCACAACGAAGCCCAACTTGTACATGAAATTCAAATTAAGTCCTGCAAGATCTATTTAAAAAATGGTCATCGAGAAATCGGTCGTATGAAGCCATAAATAATTAAATACTTATTTAACTTTGTACACAATACATATTTATTGGAAGATTTTCAGAAAAAAGAAGAAAAATGTAAGAGTAGGAATTTGTTGAACATATAACAAATTCTCAAGGTACAGACATTTAATAAACAAAGTTTAACGAGCAAAATTTTTTAAAAAAATTGTGTAATTGAGTGTGCACAAGTGGCTGCGGATAAATAAATAACATGGCATTTCCAACAGACAATTGATCCATTTGAATTGTGGCATAAAGCATAAATTATTCCAAGGTTATTTTGAAATAAGGCCGTATAATTGTTTTTATATAAAAAAGAAAGAAATTGGGTGAGTGATAGTGTGTGCATATATAGTAAGTAGAAGTATAGTAGTATGTAAGGGTGTGTGTGTGTGTGTGTGTCAGTGAATATGTGAGAGTAGAGGAAAGGAGAAGGATACGAACAGAAAAATTAAGAGAGGTTGGAGAGAAAAATAAGTAAGTGTGTGCGAATGAGAGAGAGAGAGAGAGAGAGAGAGAGAGAGAGAGAGAGAGAGAGAAAGAGAGAGAAGTGAGAGAAGAGGAAAGGGGAAGGAGAATATAGACGGACACGAACATTAAAATTAAGTCAGGAGAAAAATAAGTGTGTGTGTGTGTGAATGAATGAGAGAGAGAGAGAGAGAGAGAGAGAGAGAGAGAGAGAGAGAGAGAGAGAGTTATAGTCAGACAGAGAAAGAGAGAGAAGTGAGAGAAGAGGAAAGGGGAAGGAGAATATAGACGGACACGAACATTAAAATTAAGTCAGGAGAAAAATAAGTTGTGTGTGTGTGTGTGTGTGTGTGTGTGTGTGTGTGTGTGTGTGTGACCTTTCTGTCTTTTAACATTACATTTAAATTGTTCTAACGCTATTTCAAAATAAATACGAAAAAGAATAATACTCTAGTCATGGCTGGATAAATATAATTGTTCATAACAAAGCGTATCTTTTCAGCGTAACATTTGTCACACAGAAAGAAAAAAAATCTTAAAATACATTATAAACTATTAAGCCCAACGCTAAGACTTCAAATGTTTTCATTTTTTATTATCTAATCAACATTGAGAAATAGGAGGAAAATTTATATTAAAATTCCCTTTATTCGTAACGACTAAAAGATAACCCGAATATTTAGAATAAACTATTTGTGTTCCTTCGCGACGCTATTATCGGTTTACATGACCCAAATGTAGTACACGTCGAAGATAACTCAATCTTGATGACAAATTGGCCAAATGAAAAAAAAAAACACTACGTCAAAAAATAGTTTTTTCTCCTTTTGAACGATTTCGCCGTTTCTCTTATTGCCCGTGTACATGATAATAAGGATAGTACCATTATCGAAAATACTAGGATGCGTGCTTATAAATAATTCCTACGCCCTTGGGCGTTCAAAATGCCAAACGGCTTTCACGTGAAAAGAAACAAAAACGGTTTAGCAATGGGTTATTCTTTAGTTTTCCGTTCAGACCCCTGGATTGTTTTTAAACGTGTTTTACGCGTTTTTAGATGGGAATTGGGTCAGTCGCAGGCGGACGCGGCCTGTTTCGTCGCCAATTCGGTGAGAATCGCGGGCGACGTCAATCCGGCGTATCAAACCAGGCTTTACATGAACATAGAAACATGTTACGTCACTAGGCACAAGAGAGAAAAGCTGCCTTTTTTTCGTTTCGTCTTATGGTTTGCAATTCATGTATTAAAAAAGTGCACAAAGGACAGAAATTACATCATTTCATACGTAACGCCTAAGCTGTTGAGTTACGCCGGATAACAATTTGTGAATCAATCTTTCCAATAATCCGATATATTTCAATTAGCTCGAAACCGAGGAAAGTATAAGTACATTAATTTATGGCAATTATAAATAATCTTTAAAAAATAAATTGTCAAACAACCTTTCAAAAAAGAAAATAGGTATAAAAATTAATATATAGATAGGATAAACTAATAGGACAGAGTGCGAGAAAAAGAGACAAAGGCAACGGGAGGGAGAAGGGGAGAGGGGGGAGAGGGGGGAGAGGAGAGAGAGAGAGAGAGAGAGAGAGAGAGAAGGAGAGAGAAGAGTAACAAAGAGAGATAGAGAGAGAGAGAGAAAGAAAGAAAGTGAGAAGGACAACAGAGTGGAGATAGGTAGATAGACTGATGATGATATGATAGGTATACGGATAGATAGGTAAATATATAGATAGAAAAAGAAAGATAGGAGATATAGGTGAAGAGAGAGGGAGAAAAAAGAGAAAGAGTGAGTGACAAGGGTGACAGAGAGAGAGAGAGAGAGAAGAGGGAGATAGAACGAGAAAGCTGCAGCTTCTGCTCTGCTCAACAGTCACACCCGGACCTTGACCCTCTGGGACAATCTTCCGCGTTTGAAATACGGTCCAAACCAACAAAAATATAAAGAAAACAGTTCAAATCAAGTTCAACAAAAGTACAGGAGTTGCGGCCTCACGTGACAGATACGACATATTCGTGCTCTAAATTTTGGAAGCTTGAACTTGACACTTCAAAAATTACAATTAAATTAAAAATAGTAAAACTAGGGATTTTATGAAATAAATATTCGCAAGATGTTCCTCAGATACAGCTGTGGATTCTCTGTCTAGGAGTTAAAAATAACACCTACAAATGTAGAACTTCGCAGAACTATTCCTAGTCACGACGGGAATTGAGGCGCATTTAACAGCTGATAAATTTATTTCGTTTTATAACAAAAAAGAAAACAGTAAATAATACAAAAATCCCAAATGAAACTGTAAAAATAAAACTAAGCTGACAAATTACTCAGCCTGCTCATTCGCATTTTCCCTAGGGGATTTCTGGATATCTTTTTGTATTCGCACTACATATAATGTCCATACATCTACGTTTTATCTGTCAAAAGAGAAATGTTTATATATTGCGTTCCTCTGCGCAGCTAATTAAAATGTAAAAATAATAAGGAAACAAATTCTTCAACTTCTATACTAGTACCAGAACCATATAAAATTTTAACGTATGAACACATAGCTTACACTTAAGAAGTAACGGTACAACCTTTAAACATCTTAATCGATTGATGCCTGCACACGAACAGCCCGTTCTCTTATCGAATAAGTTACATCATGGGCCTTGGTACACTGGTAGTCGATCTGGGGAAACTTAAGAAATCTATGTACCGATGCGTTTATCGACTGTCCATAGCATAATAACGCCAAATTTCTCTTGTGCAATTCTTTTCATAGAGAATAATTGGGGTTAAACATAACAAAATCACGACTATCACGTTTTTATTGTTCAACTTTCACCATTGAAGTCAATTTATCACTCCCAACTGAAAGAAATTATACACTTGGATTTCGACTTCACCTAACGAATAGAAGTCAGTAATTTATTTAATTTTTTTAAAATAAAAAGGGATTTTTTTTCTTGTGACAAAACTGGTATGTAAGCGTAAATAACCTCCCGGCCACGTGATTCTCTATTATATTTTGTTGTAAATAGTTCGGTTTCTAAAAATTTGAAAGCCGTTTTCTGTGTAAATAATTCCAAATTTTATAAAAAAGCTTTGTGCAGTTTTTGGATGAAGAAAGTTTTCGCGATTTGGTTTGTGCAATTGGTACTTATGCAAGTAAGTAACTTAATTGTGATATGCACTCAAAATAATATTTTAAATTTTTATAATTTTGCGCATAAACCTAGCATCTTGTTAAAAGAAAACATCTCGCCTCGCCAAGTTATAACTAATTAATTTGTTAAGCACAAACATTAACTTTTTTTAATAAGTAAAATTAGATATGCTTGAGATAAAAAAAAACTCAGTAGAACATGTAAAATAACCACGATCCATACATTTTGACATCAGTCTGAACATGCTTTAAAGACCTCTGAAGATGAATGCTTCGAAGGATAGCGAGAATAGGCGGACCGAATGATCGGAGACGATCACGCTACACGAACTTTGTTCATTAAAACATTATTTTCTCCAAGAATAACAGGCATAATGATAATTTCGTTGTACTACGGTTGAGAAAATAAAAGATAACAAATGTACTGCCATTTTATGATCATGCTGAAATTTCTCGTTTATGGCCACGTAACAGATCAGTTTTCTTAAATCGCTCCGTCAAATGACATCCAATTATTTTAAAGGAAGGTACGCATTTAAGCGCTCTGTTTGTCGCACCCCGTGACCTATAAACTCTATTCCTGGCCGAACAGCTAGAATAGACGCGTTAGAGATGATCTGGGTCAGTTTCTGGAGATAGAACCAAGGTTAGATACTGCCAAGCAGCGGTGAGTTACGCAAAATAGAACAGTATAACCGACTTCTTATGATATAATCTGTAACAATACTAGGAAAACTTTCTTCACCGAGCTGTATCGAAGCCAAAATAAATCTTCACGCACAATCATTCCCTTGATCCATCTTGGTTATGCAATTAGGATTTATGTGCTAGAGAAAAGGAATTAGCCATTACATGAATGCATTTTTAGAAACAACGAATTTTTCGTTGGTCAAACTGCTAATCGACGTTGGAAACTTGCCGATATGTTCCTTGTCTAATTTAGAATTTTGTAATTTGGTCAAGGGCATTTTTCTTCAAGGCTTGGATGTTTTCCAGAGCCAGTCCTGGAGAACGGTAAGACAGTTTATGAATGAAAGTATTTAAATTGGATTTTGTTTTTCCAAGCGTGTTACAAAAATAAACAAAGTTAAATGAAGCTTTAAACAATCAAAATTTCAAGTTCAACTTTAATCAATATAAAGACCTTTGTCATGACTAGCTTGTCTCTTTTCTACAATCAAAAAGAAACTATTAATTTTCTTACACGGGTCAAACTGTTTCCTAAGAACTTCAATAAAAAGTCTTTACCAAGTTTCGTGAGAAATCCAAGGCAGATTTGAAGTCCCATGTCTAACACAACCCTTGACGCTTAACAATTAAACATTGAAAGTTCAATTTAATCTGATAACATGTTTGTTTTCTAGCTCCAAATCCATTAAAACGGTTTCTCAATTACTCAATACTAAAGCATAATTAACTACAACGGCAAAAAGATTGATTTTTACGGGTATTGTAGAAGAGATATCAACCCCCGGAGTGCTTAAGTTTTATGAAAAAACCTTAAATATTCTGTGTTTGAATTCAGGGACGCTGAGATTCGAACCCGAGCCCTTCCAGTGATGGGCCACCTTGCCTTGTGAACTCTCAAAGTTAAATTAAATGAGATATAAGTTATAAGCAATATTGTTTCCCAGTGTGTATGTCACAACATTTTTATTATTCAGTTCACACTGTACTTGTTAAAAACGGACACGATTCAACTAAATTTGAGAAAATGATTAATTTATTAAATTTAAAAAAAACCTTTCTTAGCCAGACTGAATAAATTTGAAAGTTGCGTTTAAATTTACTTTATTATTTTATTTTTAATACTTTTCCTTTTTCATACTTGTATAGTTATTACATTAAAATTCTTTGGTTTTTTAATGAGTGTGTTCACTCACAATTATATGTACATTTTTGGTAAAGTAAAATGGAAGAGAAACGACGAAAAGTTAGCTTAAAAGGAAGCTAATGTACGAACGTATACTTTTTAAAATAAATAAGGATATTAACATAATTTTTTTTTTAAATTACTTTTCTGAAATAGAATATTTTAATTTATAGATATAGTTATTATATACAATGTGACTAATTAACTTTCCTATTTGTTTGCAGGCTTTCTTGGATAACCAATTCCTGGATAGACCTTTAATTCCGGTAAGTTTCGAAAATGGTTTTTAAGGGTTAGGCTTAAGATTAAGCTCGTTGCAAGATAAATTGTTCGCGGCCTCAATCGAACGATAGTGAACTATGATAAATAGTTGTCGATCGCAAATCGCCGTCTTAATGGCTAGACCGTTCGTTTCCGGGGTCGTCGCGCTTTTTCTCTAAAACGCTCTAAATCTCAGATAAGTCCGCGGATAGGTAAAAAGCGGGGCTAATCTCAAAATCACGTCACGATTTCATTCTTGTTTCACGTTTCAACACTCCACGTGGTACTCGATGTCATGACTACGGAACCGGAAAATGTTTCGAAACGGCTAAAAGTTGAATCCAGGGCCCTGCGGTTACGGGACGTTTAACCGTGGTGCCATTATAAAACAAAATTTCGATGAGCGTAAACCTCTACCTGGTCAATTCGACTTAAAATTTTACCTTGATCATAAAGGAAGAGAAAAAAAGAGACAGAATACAAATAAAACCCTAAGTGGCATTCCTTTTTGGTAAACAAAGACATTGCAGTAAATAAATTAAACAAAACAACAAAGAAATAGTGCATGTGCAATAACTGGCGTGGCTAACCTGCACCAACTTTAACTCTTGAAACTTGGAAAATCATAACCAAAAATTCATTAAGCAACTGAGAATTAGAAATTGAACAAAATTGCCCAATTGTCGATAAAGCATAAAACTAATCACCCTCTTCAACTTGAGGATTTGAGTGAAATCTCCATCAGCATATTCATACATAATTCCCAGGGATTATATGAATCTGTAGAGGAAAATAATTGCTCTAATATTCTAAATAGCTTCTCGTACTGCTCATTAAACAAGGATTGCCCTAACCCAAAAGAAAATAAAGATAATTTGATCTCGTTGTTGGACTTATGGGCAGACTTTCGGATTGATAATCAACGATAATGAGAAAACGGATGTCTGCATGTCAAAATCATAAATCTTTCACTGATAGAAGGAACAAGGGCAAACCAGCTCTCCTTTGGGAGATAAAGAGACACCATGGAATGAGAAAGTGATGAAAATGCTCCGAGTACCTTACTTGTAGTTAAACAAAACATTATTTAACAAAAACATTAAAAACAAACTTCAATTCTGTTAAAACGAGTTGGATCTGCCTTCATTATAATGCTAGAAGAAAAGGCCCGAAAACAACCAATTAAAAGCCTTAAGTTCAGCCTGAACGCTAAATAATGAAACTGGTTCTTTTGTTAAATATTATTCAGACAATATAATGTCAAAGTGTAAGAATGTTAAAGAGAAATCTGGAAAATTCATGTTCCAAGAGTCTATTCCAAAGGCTGAAAGTAGGTTGGGCTTTTAAACGTTCCGTTAGCTTCCTTCGAGATAGGAGAGTAAGTAGTGATAGCAGGGTATTGAGTACAGTAGCGCTGTATTCACTTAAGTTAATAACTAAATTTTCTTATCTCTGAAGTTATAAGTTCTTGAATTTATTTTAAGAAAACCTTGGGCGATAAAGCTTGATTTTGGTTATGCGGAGAAAAAATAAGCGCGTTTACGTATCGCATCTTCTTGTAAATGCTTTAAAGAACCGAATATAACGGCTAATCTAATTGCTTTTAGATTAGTTGTTCGAGTAGAAAACTTGAGGATCAATAGCACAATAAACCGTAAGAAATAATTACTTAACAACACAAATATGTATGGTTTAAATGTTAGGAGAATCAGAACTTAAAAGGCTCTAAATTATTAGATTATTTAAACAAAATGACTAGGAAGTGTTAACATATTTCTAACATAGCGTTTTTCAAGTTCAACATATCTTTAAATAGAAATCATTATGGAGTAGTAAACTATATTTTATGTTGAAAGAACCAAAAGTATCAATAAAATATCAAGGGCAATATTTTTTAATGTATCTTTTGGCTGCGTGCTCATTCTTCTCTCTTCCATATTCTCTCTCTCTCTCTGTATTTCTCTCTGAATTTCTCTCTCTCCCTCCCCCCTCTGTCTGTATATTTTACCACCCCCCTCTCTCTGTCTGTCTTCATTTCTTTCTCACTCAATAACTCACCCCTTAATCTCCAAATGAACTCAGTTACGTGTATACAACTGTTTAACAAATGATTTTTTGTAATTGATTTATGACTTCTTTTTATCTTTGAACAAATATCAAATATTCGTTATATATTTGCATTATTTATTTTCTTCTGTTAAAGCTCGTCTTCTTTATTTAGAGTGGTAAATCTATTTTCCATGTAACATTTTTATCTTTCAATCTGCCATCAACAATCATCATCAAAGTAAATTGGGAAATAAAATTAGTTTCCCTTAGATTAACCTAGGTTCATGTAGTCACACCCAGTTAATAAGAGTAATCCCTTTTTCCGTAATAAAAGAACCGTTTCGTCTGAGAAAGAAGACGCAGGTCTGCGGATAACAGAGGTTAACATTACGACACTGCGTGTGATAAAAACGCGGAGAGTTATTATTTTACAGTTATGTACCTTTCCAATGAGTCTGCTCGACAAGAAGGCAATTATTCAACCCTTATGTTGAATTGAACAGCATTTAATTATACTCGGAAAATGCCTGAAACTTACTGCGTGTTCGATTAAAAGTGTGATTAATTAATTCATTTACGAGGGTATATAAAAGAAAAAAATTCGACCTTGTTTCGAAGGTTGGCTACTCAGGCTATTGTCAGGTGACTTAAGTAGAGAAAACTGACAATGGGCTTTACGCTGCATTTTTTAGTTTAATGATATGTCGTATTATTCCTTAAAAAGGTTCTAAATTAATCTTTATCAGTTTGACGAACTATATTATATACGAAAATGCCAAGAGTCGGATAAAATCAAGGTCTCTTGAACATAACTCACAAAAACCTTGACATTTCTTGTAATAAACAATAAAAAATGATAAAAAATAACTTTTACGATCCCATTAAAGACTGGTGCATAAATCACAATCCATAAAACGAAATACGCTGGGTAGTGAACATCTCCGATTCAAGCGGTTCGGAATGATGCAACCGAACAAAATTATATGTACTGCTGCCTATTCAATTTAGAGAATTGGGAGTGCCAGAACAGTTCAACCACCTTCTTTTTATATTCCGGCCTGTACTCTTTTCTTTTTTAGCTACGGGTGTCTGCCAAAGGGGGTAACTTACTATTAAATTAACAATTATCGGGTTGTCCGGAAAATAATGCAGGATTTTAAGTTTTCATTAAAAAAAATCTATATAAAATATTCTGTTTACGTTTACAGGATTACTCATTTGNGGGAAATTATTTTGATTAAAGAACATTGCTTTAAAGTAACTAGTTTCTTTTTTTTTGTTTAATACCAAAATCCTGCATTATTTTCCGGACAACCCAATATTAAGACTTATTAAATTTCTGGGTAATGTGGTTAGAGGGGGCATCAGTGATTTTTTAAAAATATATTTAAACAATAGGTTTACACAATTTTTCAGATTTCCTGATAATTAATAAATACAGAAAGTTTTGTTTTGTCCCGTCAATAAACAAACGTGTTGCCCTAAATGCGTATTTTCTTTTTACTTTCGCTTATCTGTTATCTAAACAGCCATGTGCTATGATATGAGAGATTGTAATTATTTGCTGTCTTTTTTTTTAATACTCGTTGGTAAGGTAAATAAGAAACTTAAGAAATCACCACTGTTTTCATGTGCAGTTTAGATGAAGATTACTTCTCTTTAATCAAATATGTTGAATAACAAAAAATTCCTTAATTACTTTTGGTGGGTTTGGAGGTGTTTGTGTATGATTTTTGTTAAAAGAAATATCCACGTTTATTTTCTTGCACATAATAATAATAAAAAGATTTTGGGTGTGTGTGTGTGTGTGTGAGAGAGAGGGAGAGGGAGAGGGAGAGGGAGAGGGAGAGGGAGAGAGAGAGAGAGAGAGAGAGAGAGAGAGAGAGAGAGAGAGAGAGTTCGTGTTTAATATTTCTAAACGTATGTATATGTATAATTTTAAATACATTCAAAATAATGGAATAACGCCAATTTGAAAAAGAAAACACTCAGTTCCTTCGTCCATATATAAATCATTTTTTGTGGGCGTGGGTTTATGTGCATATACATAGGCATTGAATGACATTTCGCTGTGGCGAACCTTCATTTATTGTTATTGTTAATTCTTAAACAATGAATAATATGAAAAATGAATGATATTGTGAATTAAAAAGCACGAACTTTTCTAAAACTCGCATGATACCCTTATTTTATACTTTATTTACTTTCATTTGTCTCATTTTTACTTCAGAACCTATTAATCGGTTATACATATTTAACGTTAGGAAAATGAAAATATGCATAAAAACGCAGACAATATATAATTGCTGACTCATTGGTAATTTTTGGTATTGATACATACCACTCCTTACATTGATAATTTACTACATTGGTAATTTAAGAAAAAACATTAAAACTTATCAAGCGATAATAATGAGAATAAATTAAAAACTAAGACTTTCACTTTTTTTGCGTACAAAATTTTAATTACTGTTTATGTATTAAAGGCATCGCTTTGAATTAAAAAAAAGGACCAAATCATATCTTTGTGTCATTGTGGTCTTATTAAGTAAAACTACTTTGGAAAATAAACGTTTCATTGGTTTTCAAAACAAAGCTTAAAAATTCTGTGGCGTTTAAGAATTGTTTCTGGGCTCGACAAAAAATTTCTATGTTCCATTTCACCTAGAATATTCCGGTTTTATGCAAAGAGAAAGTCATAATGGTGGAATGAAGCGTGATGGTGAGAAAGCCTACGACCATTTCTGAGAAGATGAGATTTTAAATGTTATAATTTTTATATTTGGGGTTGACGGAGATATTGATGGAACTTGTTGTATAAAGTGAATACACTTTGTTTTTATCTTCATACTGCTTATCACTGAATTCAAAAATAGTTAAAACAAGAATTTTGATTGGTGATCGACTTGAAATCATTCGAGCAAAATTTTATTTGTTTTGGTACGCTGCCAGGTCACGGGATAGAAACCAGTATGTGCGGCGCAAATCTAGAAATAGTGGCCAACAGGAAGAAACTGGATTAACCAGGAATAAAACATCGCCGTGCTTTTTCTGACCAAATAAATAAAAACAATCCCGCGATTGTTGACTGGTTGAAACGAAAACAGCGAGAGTCGGACGACGGAAGGACGAGCTCGTGTGCACACGTCCTTGGGCAGGATCCCGACTCTCCTGGCAACAAGACTGTTACACAACGGAGTCTATTTGGAACGGGTTTCGACGAGGAAAGGAAGTACAGGAGGTTAATTAATACTTTTCGAAGAAATTCGCTAAACTTTCTATTAAAAAGAAGCTCGTTTTAAAGCTGGACAATAAAAGGAAATTTAAACCATTGGTTTTTTTGTAACAGTAGAACGTTACCGATAGACCAGACAGATTCGTATGACTGTTTGTTGCAGGCTCTTTATAAATCACAATTTGTTGCTTGTTGAACATAAATATAACATAACACCAATGAGAGATGGGATGAAGAGCTCCTGCAGTAGATAGAGTTATTGCACTTTTTAAAAATATTAACGTTAACAAAAAGAACAAAGAGCGTGAATGCAAATAAAAAATAATAATACTATTTTCGAGTAAATAGAGGAAACGAGAGGCGCACCTTTTATAGAAAGATCTAACACCTAGTTGGAAAATCATTAAGGACACTTGCATTCTCATATCTTAACCAAGAACATTCGCTTAACGTCAGGGGTGAATTGGTAAACTTGAATTTTAAGCCATGGCGACAGGACTACAGAAATTTTTCATAAAACAAATTTCACTTTCTGGGAAAATGTAAAATATGAAAAGAATCGGGATATATTATCACGTAATCCGATATATTTGAAAATACATTAAGTAGCACGAAGCGGGATTTGCATTTAAAACGAATGATAAAAATGTTTTTACGGTATTTACTGAAATAAAGACAAAACTATTCAACCTATCTATCCATAAAATAATATTAAAGTCATAAACATTAAAAATATATTAATTTGAGCTATTTGTAATATAACACTTTTACTTTTATTTCAACGTTTTGATATTTAAAATTGTACCAACTGTGTGCATACATTTAAACCTTTTCCATTTGTAGTTGGAATTTTCCATTTGTTATTAAACTTTTTCTAATTCCATTTCATATTTTATTATACTGTATTTTTATTGACTGTCTCAAGGCTCTGACTCAATTTTCAAGGTTCAAAATAAACAGCAAATAATTTAAATAAATTGTAAAACCGATCAAATACATAGAAAACGGATGAAATGAATAAGGTTTAAACGTAAATGGAAAAGAAATTACAATGGAAAAAGTCATATATTAAATTAAAAAATTCACATTAAAATAGAAAAAGTCGAAATTAAAATGGAAAAAGCATATATTAAATTGAAAAATTCACATTAAAACGACAAGTTTAAATTAAAATCGCAAAAGTCGAATATTAAATGAAAAAGTCGAAAATTAAAATGGAAAATGTCGAAATTAAATAGAAAAAGTTTAATAATAAATGGAAAAATCGATATTAAAATGGAAAAAGTCTAATATTAAATGGAAAAGACGAGATTAAAATTAACAAAGTTTAAATGTATTTGGATTAGTTTTAAATATATTTGCAAAATGTTGAAATAAAAATAAAAAATATATATCAAATTAAACACATGAAATGAGTAAATGTTATGACGAATGCTAAACTTGTTAAAACACAAATGCATAAACTAATATCAAAAATCTATTGCAAAATTACATATAGACACAAACATTAAGCGTCGTAACGTATCTCATTAATAAGGTAAAATAAAAATAATAAATAGTAGAATAAAGTGAAAAATTCGTAAAATTGTGCATCGATCATTCCAAGGATCCTGGGTGTAACTTGGTACATGTGTTTCGCCTATGTTTGTGATCGAACAAATACGCCATTCATTTGCAAATTATTTACCACGTCGCATAGCAAATATTTGCCCGAGCCTAAACTCTCTTGGACCATTGTTCGGAAAAAGTAAATAAATAAAAATGAAAAAACACATACTAGAGTTTCAAAGGGAAGATAAACTTAGTTGAATATTGACGTTAGTGGGCGTTAAAGAATCGTCAGACAGATTTTCAAAACGAACGGGAAAGATTTCTAATGTTTAAAAAACATATTGCAACATTTCAGAAGAAAAGGTCAATTAAAAAATTTGACAACAGCAACAAACATGTAGCATAAAAGTGATCGAAATATGCAAAAATGAAAGTTTTTTTGTTAACTGTCTCACCTCTCTATTTCATCGTCCTCTGTGGAACCTTTCAGAACCGGCATTTCGTCTGGAAAAAAGAACAAAAGTACATTTTATTAACTCGGAAAAGGCTAAAATGGGTATTGAAATTCTCGTGCTACAAATTAGACACGATATCCCATGTTTTAAGAAATTAATTAATTACAATATTTGCATTTAATGAAATAATGGTTTTGGGTCGGATGTGATTGTTTACTCTACGATATTCTAAAGTTGGATCTTTTTTATAGTTTAACGTGTCAGTGGATGAAGTCATCCATGACATGGATTTCCTGTTGAATTCCTGTAGCGTATTGCAACGAAACATGCTATTTTAACCTGATTCTGACGGCGTCGGATGACGGAATATTTCAAGATTGTGTTCAAGAGGGATCGAGAGGGAGCTGGGATCTAAGGCTGTCGTAAATTCTAAACCCTTCAGATAGAACTTGAGAGATTTGCCTTTTTATCACCAGCACAACACAACGTGCTTGCGCTATGCTTAAACGGGAACGTACTTTATTAATCTGACCGGCGGTGTTATCGAGGTGAATGTAAAGAGCCAAACCGTAACCGATTCAGTGCATCCCTCTTTTATTCGTTTGGGGAACAATGTTGTTCCCCAGGGTTAGTTACATGCTACCGGACCTTTATCCTTGAAAGCGAAACAGGCGTTGTCATTAACCGCCATTAAAAAATTGAAGAAAAAGAAAATTATGTAACTTTTGAAAGAAATAATACATATTGTTGCACACACAATGTCGAAAACTGATAAGAGCCCACATCGAATTCTAATGGTTCATTGAAGTCGCCACGTTCTGCTGTTAACATCAATGTTGATGGTATGGAATTAGAAATACGTTTAAAATTTAAAGACATAACACATCTTATATCTTTAATCAATCAGCACAGGATGTTTAAACATATTTTCCTTCTTTCCTCTCTGTGCTAATATTCTACTTTTGACAGTACTGCAGTTTACATTGTTGTCGGTAATACTAAACAATTCAGGCATGGGGTAAAATTAGTTTTACTGTACAAGAAATAAAAAATTATCCACACTTAACATACTAGGCGTCTAGCAAAAAGGTTGGTTCACTTTATCAACAAACACCATGTACTAAAATTGAATTTTAGTCAGGTGACTAAGAAGGTACAGACAGAACCGAGGGAGCTTGGTAATATAACACATCTAATATTTAACAGGGTGATTTCCTCTCAGTTTAATAGCTAACCTGTAGTATGACGCTTCCATCTTTAACCGAACTGAATTGTTCATAGAAACTTGATCTGAACATACTTAGATCAATATTTTTTAGATAAATTCTTCAACAGGTTATAAAACAAGCACACAGAGGTAGGGGATGATACAATACTAACTAATAAAACGTTGGAAACTTCGGGTTTTAACCGACTAGGGTAGGTTAGACCTGGTTTTAGCCGGCTAGAGGTGGAAACTCTGGGCTTTAGCCGCAAAATCTTGGCAATCCCCACTTTAACCGGTTAAACCTAGGTTTATCTATCATTCTTGCTTCATCGATAACATATATACTGAACCTCTAACACGTACTAAATTAAATTTGGTCTGAAATTAAAAACGCACCAGTACTTGACGTTTTCTGATATGACGGACTGGAGTTTCAAACGACATGATATTCCAAATGTGAAACTGTATGATACACCAAACACAAATTGAGAACAACACAAAATGAGATGCCACATTTTTACAGCCGAATGATATACATACTGAACTACTTCTGTACTAAAATTACAGTTGGCCTGAAATTAGAAATATATCTAGTACATAACTTATTGAACGACTTCTGACTATGAAGGTACTGAAAAAACTTGAGTATGTTTGACAAACTGAAATAGGCGTTTTGTGAAGACACTAAAATAGAGATGTAGGGAAATGAGATTTCGCATTTTTACAGCCGAATATATACATACTGAACTACGACTGTACTAAAATTAAAGTTGGTCTGAAATTAGAATAGATGTATCTAGTACATAACTTACTATTCTACGTCTTCGGATTATGAAGGTACAGACAGAACTGGAGCTTCTTAACAACATGACAATCCATTTTGTGAAGCTGTATGATATACCAAACAACCTAGAAAAGTCAACTGCAGGAACAAATGGAAATTGGCACTTGCAGATCAAATTAGAAATGTATCCAATGTTTAACAACGTGATTTCCTATAGGTTTGATAGCTTACCTAGAGTATGAAGATACTAAAGGTACAGGAGATAGAAAACGAGATGATGCCCATTTTCTACAGCCGAATGATATACATATTGAACATGCACAATATCTAACATGCAAAAATTAGATTTGCTCTGAATGCAATTGGAAATTCATCTAGTACATACTCTTTAACATGTAATGACTATGAAAGTACTTGACAAGACTGGAGCTTGATAACATGATATTCCATGTACTGAAGGCAAATGATCTTCCATTTAATAAAATCGGTTGTAAAAGTAAATAAATAAACGTCTCAATTAGTAAACAATATGATTTCCTCTAAGTTTAATGATAGTGCTATGAGCAGGAAGTGTAAAAGATGCTCTAATTTTGTTTCAAACGAATGTTATCGACTAAAATATTATAAAATTCAGGACACAAGCTGACTTAATTTGGGTTAGCTATCTTAAATATTTTAGAAACAGTGAAGTATGCGTCACCTTGCATAGTTTAAGTAGTAGACTTTCCGAGTTTCTTAAATATTTTATAAATAGTCATGGGAATGTTTACTTATATTTAGCAGACAACAGCGGAATTTTTTAAACTTTCTGTCAACATATAATTTTTTTTAAAGAAAGATTTTACGTAATTCCTTGAAGAAAGAGTTTCAACACAACAAACCGAGCGAGAATAGGCGGTCCAGAAGAACACTTGTATCTTTTTCGTGACGAGTACTATCTGCGATGTACCTTGAAAGGTGAAAACAGAGGACGAACGTCTTCCAGTTTAGTTCGAAATAAGAAAGAAAAGTGAAAATCGATGTCAGCCTGGTCGAGCAGCAATTGGAGCATGGCCTGTGCCATTTAAAACCAAGAGACGAAACCATTCAGACATTTCATATATATTATAAATCTAGAAATATTTAACGAAATTTTTAATGAAAAACGTTAAGTTTTTACCTCTCATGTCCCGCTATCCGCTCCGCCGTAAACAACTACAGTAATAATATAAAATTATGCCGAAAGAAAGTAAAAGATGATCGGTTGGAAACAAAGGTTTTCATTTTTAAACTTGCGCACTGTTGTAATCATCGGACCCATGGGACTTATGTCAACATGTCAACAAATAATCAGGCCAGAGCCAAAGAAGATTATGGATTGTGTATAAAATAATATACACTATTTATAATATAATATAAAAGCCCCGACGGTCGAATTAGATGTGAAAACAATTTTTCTACTAATTTATTTAACTATGTATTATTATTATATTGTGTATAAGAAAGAAATAAAATGTTGACGCTTTAGGGTTAAAATGGAAGATATCGTTTAATTATTACAACCAAACCATTTTTTCATTACATTATGGCCTTTGTACAATGTGAAACAACAATTGATTATTAACAAACAATTATTTGATTGTTACCATGCATGAGTAGAAAAAAGTCAGACACAAAATAAGTTAATACAATCAGAAAAATATACACTTTTTTATGTTCCGTCAATCAAAACACAATTGAACATTTCGACCATATTTCATAGTTGAAATGGAAGCTATGATTTGGTAATTACCATGGAGTACAATACACCAAAAAATTGTAAAGCGGTAACTTTTTGCAGTGTGAATGAAAACGCAATACGACAAGCAATCATTTTTTTTTATTACCGTGGATAATTTATAAAAAAAATTTGCTTGTAACCACGGATGATTTACAAAAAATCTAAAGTATAAACTTTTAGTAGTATGAACGAAAAACCAAAGAACATATCAACCATGGTTTTATGGTTAAATAAAGATAGGGATTTCTTGTTACCATGGATGAGTACAAAATTAATAGAAAAAAATCCTGTGAAATATTTTTACTTTTTACAGTAGGCATCTAAGCGCAATAAAACACATCAATAATTTTTGAACTGACACTGGGTCGCTTATTGGGCTCGCCTACATTCGCGTGTTTTTGAATGTTACTCATACGCGTTTCGGTTTTGTGCCATCTTCAGTGAGAAACTGTCTCAGATGTTTGACTATCATATGTTACGAGTGTAGACGGACCAGTGCCGCCTCAACATGTGTTCACCGACTGGCAGACCAACACCGGCCATCAACATCAAAAATTGTTACGTGGTTGTTCATAGTTAACCTGTAAGATTTGGTCGTTAACAGGGATGAATATAAATATTCTATTATACGCTTTTTATAGTTTGAAGAAATAGAACTTATCAACCAGGGTTTCATGGTTAGGGTTGAGATATATTTAATGGCGAGACAAAATGAACTTAAAATCACCTTTTACATAGAACCCATTAAATATTCATAAATGTTGTAACTAAATTAGCTAATCAGAACTTTCTAACATAGATTGTACCGTGGGACATTTGATCAAATAGATTTTTATATCTAGTTCGCACTTAGGCACCCTTTTAGGACTATTAATGTCGGTTAAAATTCTTGGAAAAAGTCATGATTTCCCATTTGGCGAGATTGTCAAAAAGTTTAAAGATGTTGGCAGACACATTCCTGTGATCTTTTCGAGGGAAGGTACCATTCGATTACAAAGGAACCGGAGATACGGTGTGAGCAGCGAGGGCGAACGGACGACTTTTTTTGTAACGCATGAAATTTTATGGAAAGCAAAGACATCAGTTTCTTTACTACGCGCATTAAATTGTTTACAATGCAAAATAAAAAATTATTGTTATTTATGTGTATATGTATGAAATATATGTAGTGAAAGGTGACATTTAAACGCTTATCATGTAAGGCGTTTCGCATTATTTATGTTAACATTAGTAAATACATTTTTTTACAAGAAATGATTTTCTTTTACTTTCGACCACTAATCTACAAATTATTTTCATGTAATAGACAATAATCTGAAGCAATTAGGCAGGGAAGAAGCTGTCCTTTATTGATATGCTTGAATTAAGTACTGAATTACTACTAGTATCAGTTAATCTCAGACCTTGGTTTCGTAAAAAGAAACACTTTTACTGCGATTACGCCTTTCTTAATACATCCTCTGTGTCAGGAAATTTTTCCAGAAAGTTTTAACGTTTAAAACAAAAATATTTTTAATAGAGGTTCTTAAGCGTGAACAAATAACCAGCTAATTATTGATATCTTGAGTTATGCAATTTGCTATTCATGTAAAGTACTACAAACAGAAAAGTTAAGATAAGCACGGCGAAAATATTGTTATCTTTGGATTATTTTCATTTTTAAAGAATAGTTCCAAAAAAGATATGTTACAATTTTATTTCAGAATATTTAATCAGCAGTTTTTTTATTCGGTTTTGAAACTATACGTTATTTGTTAGAAGCAACTAAAATTAGATATCGGGTGATGCAAATATTTTCCGACATTTCATGCCAGCATCAATTGAGGTACAGGTTGACAACTTGATTACTTCCATTTTCGATTCTTTTCAAAACGCTTTAAAGAAAAACTCTGTAATGTAAAAAAGCCACGGGCATTAAACACGAGTCGTCATGAGCAGTTGTGTTGATAGGGAAAGGCTGTTGTTGAAGGATGGTTGGTAATTATTATGTTCATCATAGCCGGTGTTACATAAGCCCTCGGGTCACGAGTTTTAAAACTGATATTATTACATCAATGAGATTAACTTTATGTTATACGTCTTCTTGACGCAAAATTTTCGTGAGGAATAAATCCTGAGTTGCGTAAGGAGCAATATAACGTCAAATTCGATATCAGAAACGCCATTTAAGCTGTAACTGCTCGGACTTTCAATTTAAGAAAATACTTTCAAGAATTTATACGTTTGTTTTTAATTTAAATCTTGAAAAAGTCTTAGAATCTTTTTCTAAGAATCTTTATTTTGAATCTTGAACGATTTTCTTGATCCACAGCCGTGTTCCAACATGGCAGGGCTAAGATTATAGTCATCAGCGACTCCATCTCGGGCCCCTCCTAAAGTTGCTGAGTTTTCTCTTTTTACACGGATTTTATAACTCCATGGACGTCCTCCGAAGAGCACTTTTATATTCGTGAAGTGATGATTCTATGATCTACTTGTGGATGATGGGTTCATCATGATTTTATCAAAATTGCTCGTCTACGGATCGCCTGCCTACGCTGTTTATCTATACTCATACGCGTTTCGGCACTGTCACCATCTTGTAATGTTACTTTTGTACGTTTTTTCACTCACGTACTTTTATGGTCTGACCTAAGATTTAATTATGCAGGTGCCCCCTCATACCCTCAAAAGTTGTTCTGTTCTTAAATTCGTGTCAGCACCAAATCTCTAAGGTTTAGTCGACCAAACTGCTGCAAATTAACAGGGTAAACCTCAGGGGAGTTTTAATTTACAATCATGGGCATCTGATAAAACACCTACCCAACAGTTTTTTATTCAACAATGTTCACGTTTGTAGGTGTTACACTGTGGAGAAAAAAACTGCCACCATTTTATCTTCGAATGCTGCAACCGACATAACCTAAGATATCGGAAAGATCACGAAAAGCAAGTTGTAACAATTACCATCTATTTCTTTACGGAATGATCAAGTCGGTCGAACTGAATTAGGAACTATTAAATTACAATAAGCCAGAAGCTTCAATGCTTGAGAACACCAAGCCCCCACTTCCTCGCACCATCCCTCATCAATCAACATCATAGATGAGTCTTAGCTCTTCTCTCACATTCGTCCATGTCTGATTTGACGAAAGACAAATAAAACAGTCTGGATTAAGAGTGCTAGTATTTTGGAGGTTACAAAATATTATCAAAATTACCTCCCCCATTCCGTCTCATGTTTTGTTTTAAGGCCCTTTTCGGCACCATACACATTTTCGTATGTTTTTATGATCTGTCCAAAAATTAAGACTGCAAGGTACACTCAAAGATGATATGTACATACGGATTTCATCGAAATTGCCTGCGGGTTTGAAATGATCAGTTCACAAGTCAGAGTCACACAAGTCTTTTATGCGGATGCAAATAAAAAGGAACGAAAGAAAACACTGCCTGACAACAGACCATTGGACGGAATGTCTAAGTCAATTTTAATTAATTTTGGCTATAAAATACAACAGTCTTAATTCCAACTTCTGTTTTATTTGACTTAAAGTAATAGAGCAGGTAGGAGTTTAAGTAGGAGATTCAAATAAAACTGAAAGTCAAGAAGAGTATTTATGGTGTCCTTCGTGAATTGTGAGCCAATAGAAACAGTTCAAAATTGGACCACTCACGTCCACCTTCGCTTTTGCATCACCCGCTTTTTTATTCTGAAAGCGAATCTGTCTTAGGACGGTTGATGATCGTTTTATTATTTAATCAATTCGGAGATTAGACCAGCAAAAGCAGCGAAATTTTGCGGACTACTGATTACTGATTTAAATAAAGTCAACTCTGTACTCATGTATATAAAGTCACACGTGAACAGACGAATATTACTTGTCGCAGCCAGCTGGCAATTCTAGCTTTTGGATTCAGATTTATTATAAATTACCGACAGGTTTCGAGAATCACCCACCTCAGGAGTTGGCAGCCCAGGGTCCAATCTCGGATAACAGTCCAACCACCTAGGTAGGGATCTAGAGGCTATCGTTAACAGCTAGCAGTTTCATCCTCCAACAAAATCAGGCAGGGTGGCGGAGTATATATTGCCATCACCTTCGTCACGTCATTTTATATAACTAATCTAATGGATAGAGTTCTCAATATTTCATCATTGGCCCTCTCACAATAAACATTCACGCTAATAAATATATTCACTTTCAATATACACAAAAATCGGAACAGGGGACCCAAATACTCGGTGTGCGGATTATTACGATCAGGTACACCGAAAATGTTGGCAAATGATATTTAACTCACTTTGTGTTAATTTATATTGTGTACTTGGGTAATCGCTCAATTACACTAACATACAACGATGACGAAAAGGCGAGTCGCACCTGGGAGGCTAAAAGGCGAATAATGATCGAGAACGACCAGACCAAGCTGGTTCATTGCTCCGCAAACCTGAAGGAGAAATCTCTTCTTTTGAACAAAGTCAATAAATGTTGTTTATGCATGATTATCACGCACACCTATTAAATTTTAAAAACCCGGTAGTAACTCTATTATTTCTTTAAAGTGTTACATATATTATTTTTTTCGTACGTAACACGGAAACAAACCTAGTACTGAGATATTTTGGTCGTTAGAATGTAAAAAACATACGCCAATCATAGAGACGTTCTGTTAATTTCTTTAAGAGTAATGTCGTTCCGGCTGGCTCAACGACAAAGGGTGTGTTAGGTTCTGCTATACATTCTCTTGTCGCAAATTAATACTTCGGAAATATAAGGGCATCAAGAATAGGAAATAACCATGATCGATGTGGCGCCTGAACAACTATCCCTTTGTTACCTCAAATCGTCAAGGATACGCAGTTGGAAATGAAATTGTAATGGCGTATAGTATACGACCGCAAGGTCTTATCATCTTTCGAAAAAGGAAAAAGGCTTAACTACGCGCCAATCCCTTGCTTAACTTAATATTAATAATAAAATATAAATATTTTAATAGATACTTCAAAATCAACTGGATTCTTACTATCAACGCGAACAAAATAGATTTAAAAATATTTTTATTTTAATTATTTCCGTATGCTTTAGCACAATTACCGGCAAATCGTTTTACAAAGCGTGTAGCGTTGAAGAGTCGAGTACGAAAAGCGATTTTCAAGTTCAGTGAATTGTTCAGAAAAATTCAAAAGAGTTCCCTGTTCAGATTTCTTCGTGTATCGCCCAGAGTTTTCACTTTTGATTATGGAATACCTAAATAGAAAAAAAGAAGAAAATACGAGGATACTAAAACAAACGGAAGTTCATATTCCAGATAAGAGGATAAATCATTTTCCAGGCCAATATGGTGGGCCTTTATAGCTGCATTGTGCCGTAATATCCAATTTCTCATCCGTAATATATGCTTTTTTCGAACCATTGCGAATCCATTAAAATTATATAACAAATCGTTCATCAGACTGATCAAAAATAAATCATAAATTTTTCTGCCTCTTTAATCAATCAGCCGACATTTTCGAAACATTAACTAAAATCAATAATCAGATGGTGCGACATTAAGGGCAGGGTTATAAGCAAGGTGAGGCAAGAAGAAGCCTTTTCATTCCTGGTTAAGTTTGTCTAATTCCGTTAGTCAAGTGTTTTCAAAAATACAGAATATTGAGTTGTTGAGCCAGTCAATATAGTAAATAATCCTACTATTTGGTACAAGCTCGAAGGGCAAAATACCCTCCACCTAAAGCCAAATTATGAGCTTTTTTCGAACCTATTGCGGCAAACCTCTAATTAACTTAGTCTAGCGGTCCAAAGTGTTAACGGTTCATTGGATTTTTGGAAAGTGTCTGTTTCTTATGATTCTTCTCTGAAAGCAATTGGCAGCATACGAATCCTAACTTTTAGACTTGTATTTGGAAAAAACGTTAATGCTTTCTTGCACAAGGACTTCTATTTCTAGCTATTGCCGAAAAAACAGAATGTAATACAGATAAAAACAAGTGCGTTTGCAAATAAACTTGCATGTTTTATTTTTACCTGAAGAAAAAATAAACAAAGAAAGAAATTTTAAAATTTCAAGTATAATTTAACATTTATAAACATGAGAATAAAGGTTAAAACATACTTTCATGCATCTCAATTGTCACTAAAATGTTTATCTTAATTTACTTATTTAAACCAAACCATAATTATCGTAAAGTTTCTTATTTGGCCAATAGTTCTTCATTGTTTTCAACAAAAATGAGTTTCCTTACATCTTTGAATTAAACAGACATTCAGTAAATATTATTGAACTTTTGAACGAACCGAAAAGGGCGGAGGAAGCTAGACAATACGACTGTGTAAGGCTTGTGTCCCTGGCCATTCGTACGCAAAAGTTCAGCGATTGGGACTTCGTTCGATCAACAAATTGGTTTCAACGCGCTGAATAGAAACTTAATGTCAAATATTGCACTATATTTTACTATTTGCTTAATGCATATTTTGTACAGATAACAATGAATAGAATAAATAAATTTTTAAAACATTCGACTTACTGCATTTGGACTATCACTTCTATAGAAAGATAAATCAATAGAAATGCCGAATTGTGTTACCCTCTGGCGCATTTTATCTGTATTACTTACATGTACATACATTGAAAAATTATCAAAGTTGAGGGACTCAGTTCCTTCGACGAGCTTTGTAATTTATATAAACATTTTTAACAAGTTTGAAACGTACTTCAAGTACATTGAAATTTAAATTGAAAGCATACAGAACAAATATGAACTAGATACATAATATCTCCAATTATATCTTAGATAATTTGGTTTTAATTACTTAATTATCTATCTTAAACTTAATTTTATGGGAAACCTTAGCCAACATGCCACCTGACTGTATAACCTTCTTCTCATATCGAGGAAGAAAATATGATGAGAAATGCCTATTCATTGGAATTGGAACAAAACATCAAAATGATAGTTCAGCAAGTTTAGAGTTTTCTCGTCTGATAAGGTACTTGTTATTTATTATTTTATCTCTATGATCTTATAGACTTGCACTTTTGAAAATGTGATAACTCGATTAAAGGTCGCATGAACAAGGATCCTTTTAAATCATATCTATTGTTATTTTGTGGACGCAGCATAATTGCATTACAAGACAAATCTTCATGCTCTAATGAATCACAATTAAAAGAAAGCAAACATCAGAGTAGAAAACAATGGCCCAGGTCTTTTTCAAAAACAAGGCTTAATTGGCCGCGAAGAATCGTAGTGACAATGGAAACCAACGGGGTAGATTGACGCCTCTGATATAAAAGATTGCTGGAATTGTTAAAACAATTATTTCAAATTGCTAAATAGCAATCAGACCTTTAATTTCCAGGGCGAAGACCCCCAGAGCGAAATTAGAAAATTACGAATGAAACAATTTTCTATTTTACATCAAATCAAAGAAGAAAGGTTAGACACGACGCACATGTTGCATCTTTTACTCTATTTTCTTTCGTTCAGATTAATTTAAAAATAAAAAATGACCTCGCCTGATGCAATAAATAACAATTATTAAAAATTTTGTTATTTAAACTCATAATTTTTTAAAAAGATTATTGTTATCTTTTACGATATAGGATATTGATTATCTAAAATAATTAAGGTAATGGAGTGCTATCAAAGTAGTCCAATCCCTCCTTAACAGCTTAAACGGTGCTTTAAGATAGTGCATAAAAAAATAAGAGATTAACCAAGTTTTCACTAATACCCTTCACCAAACATCGCCCAGAAAGCATCATCACCTTTCAAGAAACGTCTCCAACCTTTTATTTCTTCCAATGCTAATTAGCTGTTTTTTGATAGCGGTTAGATCAAAATTTATCACCACTCTTCACTTAAAGTCTGTTATGCTGCTTTTCGACTGATAATTTTCCTGCCCAAATAAACCATTAACGAAGTAGTACCCAACTCAAGCCTTTTATTCTGATTGTACCAAACTGTTACTGGTTAATAGTTCACAAAAATGCGGGTATTTGGTAAAAGAAGATGGAAATGGATTATCCATCGTCCGAGTATCCTCGCTGTGGCAACAACATTGGCAACTTCCAAGTAATGTCGAAACGTAATACAGTAATTAGGCAAAATTGTATCAGAAAACATGAAGACAATAAATACTGTAACATTTCTTTATATCTTAGAAACCAAACTCCATTTCTGATATAGGATAGGGCCTGCTTTTAGTCTATTAATTGATTTGTATCATTATCTTGAGTATAGCATGTCGACGAATTATTGTTATTAGAGTGTTTCTTTGTCAGACTGCTCGTATACTTTGTGTAGTCTATTAATTTAATAAAACTCTATAACTTGATAATCTGTGATCACCATTAGCATATCCGTAGTTTCATTTTTTTAATCTAAACTGACCCATAATTAGTTAAAGACAAGCAGAGAACAATAGTCCCAAAATCCGCACCACTAGAAAATCTCCAAAATTGATTTAGTTTAAAAAAGATGCTTGATGATTTGAAACTTCATCATCGTCCATTTTCCTTTGTTTTATCACATTAATTCTGGAAAAAACTCGAGAACATACGGACCAGGAAAAGTGATGTGAGATCAATATAAAAAGAACGTCAACTAGAATAAAAAGAACGTTTTCATTGTTTGCAACTATCAATTATTTGCAACATGCAATGGCTTCAGTGTTGTATTGTTTGAAAATTTTCCCAGCTTTCGTGTGCATTACATGTGATTTGTTGCAGTTTTAAATCTAACTTATTCGGATGCCCTAATTCGATTTTACTTACAAGTACAAATAAAAGTATACCAAAATAATACAATAAACTAATAACATAAATATGTACGTAAGAAGGCAAATGCAATGGCAATAGAATATCGATTGAGTTTGCAAAATAATTCCGGAACATCGAGGACAGACTTCTCGGTGTGACAAACCGGAAATATTTTTTTAAAATGCAGTCAATGCAACGTGGCATTTAGTGAATCGTACGCCGTTTTTCACCTTTCGAATCTCCTTTTCCTCTCTCACTCTTTTCAGTTCTTTGTATTTTCTTTTTGCGAAAATGGGTCAGGCTTTGTGGAGCGGGTCTCCTGAAACTAGCATTGGCATTATTTAATAACAACGGATGAAGCAATATCATCGCGGCAGTGAAAGCAAGATGCCGGCTAGACTGTGAAGGCCGGCTAAGCGAGGTTGGCCAACAACAAAACCAATAACGTCGAATAGAATTTATTTTAATGCACGAATGCAATTTCAAGGGAAAACGTACAATCAGGCGTTACGTACAAATCAAAAGACAAAAAGGTTCAGTAAAAAATGTCTATTCTGAGAAATCAGATTTCTACTTTAAAACGTTATAACAATCAATTTCCATTTTATGACCATTTATCGATGACCAAGTTTGTATATGCATCTAATGATTATCAACAGTATCAACAGTCAACAGACTCTCAACGTCAATGAAAAACATTTAAAGCCTAGATGGGCATGATTAGATATTAAAACATTTTCTTTTTTTCTACAAGTGTATTTGGTTTTAAATTATTAAAAGTACGAATCAAAAAGGAATAGAACTTCAACCATGGTTCCAAATTGGAAAAAGGGAGTTAATGATGAATATATGATAAAGCCAAATATTTTCCCCTAAAATGTAGACTCTTTATAGTATGAATCTTTTATTCGCGGTTAGAATGGTATTGTTTGGTTGTTACTAATGGGTGATTAATTTTTTTCTGAAATGTTTATATTTGAATCAAACGTAGTTGAGAGAGAAAATACTTTATTCTGGGACTAGAGTCCCCTAAGAATAACAAAAGGTCACAATTTTTTTAAAAATCTGGCATTTGAATTAATGAAGATTTGACTTTAACATCAAATAATAAATTGAACTAAATCTCATAATACAAAATACAAAAAATATAAATAATAGTAGCAATAATAAGAATATAGGAAAAAGTAGTAATGATAAAGACTTTCATAAAGAAGGTTCATGGTAAAAATTGGATTCTATTCGTTTGGTCGTGACTATGGTTAAGTACACATTAACATTACATTAACACATGTAACTCATGCATACATTAACTTTTTATAAAGTGAATCAAAACGTAATAGAACCTATCGACCATGGGTTTCGTGGATAAAATGAAAGGCCTTGTTTTGTTGTTACCATGGATGAATCCAAATATTCTTTTTTTTTTCTCTTAAATATAAACTATTTAAAATGCGACTCGAATTGTAATAGTTCAAATCATTCGGGGTTTCATTGGTTTTCATGTTATTTTGTTAAGATAATAGATATTGCTTGGATGTTGTCATGGATGAGTCAAAATAATAACCATTTTAAAAAATTGGTAACACGGACAATTAAAACCGGGTTTTGTAGCCCTACCAATTTAATGAAATTTGAAGCCTCATCTTTAATTACAATAAACAAGAAGTGCTTAATTGGTCTATCAAATCTAAACATGTATTGTATTGTGCACTACCATAAAAAACAAGCATTTTCTTTTTTATCATAGCTAGCCAATAATATTTGACGTTCGATAAAATTTGTTGGAATTATTTAACAGCTGAAGCTTTCTCTATCCTTTCTCAATAGTATAATCGATGAAACTTAGATCGGATGTGAAGAAATTTGTTTATACCAAGTTCAAAAGCAAGGAATTCTCATCTGGGGTTTAAGTGCCTCATGGAATTTAAAAGCACAACCCCATATTTAATAAAACTTGTCAATATCAAAATAATCCGAAAGAAGGTATGCAAATCTGGAGATTGAATCATTAGTGAAGGACCGCCGCAAAAAGCATTTACTTTCCTTAATTTATCCCTAACTAATCAACAGAATTCGCTCAAAGTTTGCAAAATTATTAAAAAACTAATCTCTGATCCATCTGTCTATAGATATTTCTCAAAATTTGGAAGTAAAGAATATACCCCTGGCACAAAACGTGTATTGTTTTGTAAACGAGATTGTAAAAGCATACTTTGTTTAACATACCGACTAACAAAAGAATTGTAACAAACTTGAAAGAACTATTGATTTTTTTCGCTTTGTCTATTATCAAAATTGTGAAACTCTTGTAAAAAAAAATCAAATCTTATTTAAAACAAAAAGTAAGTACTTTATTATTTTATTATTTAACAATAGAGTACTAATCTATCATCATAGTGGTTAATCGCTGCGTGATACGTAATGAAATCGACAATTTTGCTTGGCTTATTTCATAAAAATCGATGTTACTTGATTCCTCCGGAGTTATTTTCTTTCTTTTTGTCTTTCCAATTTCTTAAAGATTTGTCATTAAACAGTCAATGTGAACTTATAAAAGGAGCTCGAATAAACATAAATCTAAGACGTGGAGAGAAAAATGTCCAGAAATGACCAAAATACAAAATCGATATTGTATGACACCTTTGTTGTTATCATAATGTTTGGCCTATCTTATAGTTTTACATATTTACTCTCTCCATTTATAGCCACTTTTAGATCTTCTCTGCATTATATCAATGTTTACAGAAACCCCTCTTTCAAACTCTCCCCTAATGGTATGTCATATCATCAAGGGACACACGCCTTCGGGTTATACGATCCTCAGGACTAAAAATGCAGTCTGCCACTGTCGGCTCGCTCAATGGCCTGTAAACAGAGCTGATATAATCAGCAGAATTAGTGTACCGTGAGTCGGATAAGTTCTGACTGTTCTCCGAAGATCAGGGTTCATCCTATATTGACGCGCAGTAAGAGGGAGACGGCGACCTTGCGCAGTGGCTCTCTCTTGACAGTTTTCACCAACGAGTCAGTTCACAGCTGTGCCTTGTAAACAAAACAGTGCCCGAGACGCCCGTATCCATGGTGAAACGCTTTCCGCTGTAGGCTAAAAAGTTTGGTGAGTGACACTCCCTTGCCGTTTTTTGTACATCACTTCTGACCTTTTGCGACGTCCGTTGGCCTATATTCCACTGATTGACGTTTCCTTTGTTGTTCACGGGCCTCGGGAGAAAAAAAATACAATTTCCCTGCAGTAAGTGTCTCCTTTTTTGTTTTATTCGACAAAGGGGCCATCGTCGGAAAATCACTTGTCAGCGGTACCGTTATGATTATTGCGTTGTGCTTCCGACGAGAGTTGGCAAAGCTAATCCGTAACATTTCCCCTTCCACACACCCCTCTTCACCTCGATGCAAAAAAAAGGATTAAACCGTCTTTTTACTTTTGAATAAATGTAAGGCTAAATATTGATTATTGAATGATTACAACACATAGCTAAATAATTGTCATTTCAAACGACTTGAAAGTCAAAAACAGACTATTATTATTCTATTGAAATACAATTCAACCTTACATTACAAAACGCAATACATTGATTTAAAAAAACTGGCATAAAAACACTGTCAAGAAATGACCTGCATTAGTTTTATTTATTGATTAATGTAGTTTTGTGCATTGCGTAAGAAAACCTAAATAATAACAATACTCTCTGAAATATGTTGTCCTGGGGAAGACAGCTCGGACCTTAGTTTATCTAAGATAAAGATTTAAAAGTTCGTACATTTTTTGGTGCGATCCTCTAATCGAATTCTGTTTTGTATATGTAATTCAATTATTTCTTGATTAAACCTAACGTCAAATTACTTCTGAGCATTTTTTGCTTTCTATTCCACATTAAAATGGGTTGAAACTCATAAAACTTTATCGTCATGAAAAAGGTTTAATTACTCGTACGGCATGGTATTTTTTTAAGTTAAAACAAACAACTCAAAAATACAAACTTAAATAATAACTAGGAGAATTGTTTGAAAAAATTCAAATTGTGATTTTGGCAAAAAAATTTTTAACGATTACTAAGTTTTCTGTCAATCAAAATTTGTCTGGGATATTTCAATTAATAATAATAAAGTTTATTGATCAAATATATAAAGTAATTAATTTCAAATATTCCTGATTAAGCGCTACGTTTTATTTATAATTATTAACCCCCGTACATGTTTTGCATTGTGCTTTTGGCATTAAAGTAGGTTAAAGTTAATAAAACTTAGATTAATAAGAAAAAATGTAAATTATTTGAGCCAATTTAGGGGGTTGTTTTTAATATTTTGACCCCTCCTGTAATTTAGGATGAACATTTTTTTCGGGGGGGAGGGGATCGATTCATCACGAATCAAATTCTGTCTTCTATATTTCAACAATTTTTTGGCTAAACCTAGGTCAATTTTTTAATATCTTCCTTCTAAAGTACATGTTTGCCTTGTGTTTTATCCCCCCCCCCCAGGGTATTTCAACTAGGTTGGTATATGAACCCTCGTTGTGCCAGTGTTTTTTTGGGGGAAAAAACATTTGTAAGTGTGCCGGGTTTGGACGCAGAGCCACTGGATTCGAACCCGGGTCTTTTGAGCGACGCTTCTTTGGCTTAACCGTTGCGTCCACCGACGGTCCTTGTTTTTAACATTAAAATAGTTAAATCTTTGAAATGTGAATTATTTGAGACGGAATAGGGTAACCAGTTTTGTGTCTAGGGGAGGAAAAAGATTGAGATGATGATGAGATTCATCATAAATCAAAAATTCTGACTTGTATATTTCTATTTTTTTCGATAAGCCCGTTAAATTATTTCTAAATGTTAGCTAGCACTCCCTCAGTAAATTTTGCTTGTGTTTCCAACATTAAACTAGATTAATCTCGGAAATGTAAATTATTTGAGAAAATTTAGGGTAACCAGTTTTAGTTTTTTGGGGAAAAAAATCGCTTCATCACGAATCAAATTCGGTCTTGTATATTTCATTTAAACCTAATGTCAAATTAATTCTGAATATTTTGGCCTATCCCCAGTACATGTTATTTCAACATAATTACAGTTAAACAACATTAAGAGACAAATTAGGGAAACCAGTTCTGGTTTTAGGGAAAAAGGTTGAATAATCTCGTATTGCTTTCTATATCGACCTAACCAAACGTTAGCGACTTTATTTTGTTATTGGCTAAGTTGGTATTTCAATTTTTTCTAAGAAACTTATTATTTATAGGCTTTCTTTAAATAAATTTGATCGGGTAAATTCTATGTAGAAGCAACTTTGTCATTTGAACAATTAAATCTAGCACCCTATGATCATTTGATTTTTTTCAATTTCCCCTAAAGCCTTTCATTCTTCACAACGATTGAAAAAATAGTACATAATCCATGATCTGATGCTTGTTAATAGCTTTTTCTAATATTCCCATAATTTTCAATTTGCATTACAGTACAAAATGAAGGTTCTAATTGCTTTCATTGGGGAGGGGACTTGGCATACGAAACCGGAGTTTGAACAAGTTTTTACAAAAAAGGCGAGAAAAAATCATAACCTTTATAAACCTTAAATCATGCGAAGTGATTTTAGCGAGTGTGTTACTAAGCATTGCCTTTGTATCTTGTTTTATTATTTATTTAACGGATGTGGCCTATTTGCTCCCAAGTGGAATGGTTTAAATAGTATCGGACGGCATATTACTTTTCGCCTTTGATAATCGTCCTCATGCAGTAAGAATTGGCACGTGTTCTGAACAGTAAAAAATTGGCCATTTCGGGTCCGCCCGTATTCGCTGTTTCTTTTACTAGCTAACAACCAGCAAAGACAATTTCACATTTATAACTATAAGCGATGCATTGATTTTCATGATATTCCGTCACATTTCACACAGAAAAAAATATATTATCAATCAAGTCAAATCCGTAAACAGTTAAATAAAAATTATTTGGAAAAAGAATAATGTATTTATTTACACTTGTTATACAAAATTTATTGGACATGGATCCATTACACTGGATTTAACCCACGATACTGTTAAAAAATTATAATTTCAGAACATTTTGTAATTTTGATTTTTTAAGTATGCAAATATATTGTATTTTTTAAATTGTTTTTAAATTTAACTGAAGTCCATTATTGCTGCGTTAAAATCAACATTTGAATATTCTTATTTTCTTGGCTTTTGTCGTCCTATTTTTATTTTGTATGGATGGTTTAATTTTATTATTTTTAGGCCTTTTTTGGGAGATGATAAAGAAATTTTAAAATATACGTTTCGGTATATTGTGCCGTTGTAAAGTACATGGTTTATTTCTGGAAAATTCTTTAATTTTACATTATTCTTTTGAATTAATTTTTTTTTTTTTGAAGTAGAGTATTTTGCGGAAATATAACGCGTACTTGAAAAAATGCACTGCATCCCGAAAGAAATTTGAAAGAAAATTTCTTTAACCACCTTCAAAAAAATAAATAAAATAAGAGAGATTAGAATAATTAAACCTTTAAACCGAAAAGCAAAACAAGTTTTTGGATTTTTGAATGAATGATTTTCAAACTATTTGTGAAACATTAAAGTTCTAAGGTTTATTAGTCCGTGTTATGAAATAAAGGTCCGTTCTAGCCTCGTTGATTTTGATTTATTAAAGCGATTGTTTGGATGTTGTACGACTAAGAATAAGTACAGGAACAATAATTTAAACTTTACAAGGACTTAGATGTTTGAATTGTTATTATTTTCTTTGTTTTGCTAATGTTCAAAACTATTGTGGGTGCCAGTTGCAATGTTATGCAATGTTTTTTGGAAAGGTGTCAATTTTAAAATTTTTGGAGGTAAATCAGTTAATATTTGTTGACAGGCTGCCAAGATGCCATCGTTACTTGAAGGAATCGAAGCGAAGTACGGAAGAGAGGTGGAAGATTGTGAATTGGACATCCCGATACTTTACGTTCCGAGGAAGCAGCACAACTTCATACCACACGTACTCGTCTTCAACGATTTTGGGATCGATTCAGCCGGATGTGAGGAACACCTCAGGACCAAGTGCCAAAATGTACAAGAACTCGATCTCGCACAAAATTCCTTGTCGCAATGGACAGAGGTGCGTTGACTCACTTTTTTTTTAATCAAGTCGCTAAATTTAATCTCTCGGTGCAGGTCATGACGATCTTAAGGATCATGCCCAGATTGCAGTTTGCCAATCTGAGTTTTAATACTCTCAAGCAAGGGCTGTGTGATGAACATTTACAAGGGGGTTTTCCTCAGTTGAAAAATCTCATATTAAACGGTACCTACATTGAATGGCCCAGCGTGAGAAAACTTATCACACAACTTCCAAGGTAGTTACTTCAATATTACAACACAGAGTCTAACATTTAATTATTTTAAATTTATTTACAGTTTGGAAGAGCTTCACCTTAGCCTTAACGGCTACAGCTACATAGAGCTTGAAGATTTGGAGAAGGATACAGCAATTCATAAAGGAGTTACGAAGCTATACTTTACAGGTAGAAATGTGCTATTTTAATTTTTTTTTAATGAATTCTATAAATATAATTTCTTGTTAGACAATACGGTTTCCTCCTGGAGGGAAATTTCAAAATTAGGCCAAGCCTTCCCCAATCTGGATTCGCTAATCCTAGCAGACTGCCCTATCACCACACTTGATGTCACCTCACCCAGCTCTTCGCCAGAAAGAGCCAATTCCTATTCTAGGTCTGAAAGTGAATGTGAGGGCCACTGTCGAAACGTAGATTCTCCACACCACTGGTTCAGGAATTTGAAATTTCTCAATCTGAACAACACACTCCTTTCATCCTGGGATGACATCGACAGGCTAGCCTGCTTTCCATCACTTGAACACTTGAGGATACATGGACTTCCTCTTTTTGAGGTAACAACTTTATATTGTTCCGATTTTTTACTGCTTCTACTTTTCACCATGCTAAAGCAAGATGGTTAAATGTCTTTATAACAAATTGTCACAATGATCTTAAGATAGAGATGCATTTAAATCTTCTTTTCCTCTTCCGTATAGATTAGATAACCTGATGATAACAATCTTTTTGCAGTATCCTCAAGAATATACAAAACATGAAAGGCGACAGTTGCTTATAGCAAGGTTACCAAATATCAGAACCCTAAATGGTGGTGGCGTCATCACAGATGATGATAGAGAAGATGCAGAAAGGGCTTTCATCAGGCGGTATATGGACAAGCCTGAAAGTGATCGACCTGAGAGGTTCAATATTATTTTTATAACACACATAACCCCAAAATACAATTTTAACGCCTTATTATTTGCAGGTATAATGAATTAGTCTGTTTGCACGGAAGGCTGGATCCTTTAGTCAATATAGACCTCTCACCAGAAAGGAAAGTCAAGATAAATGTTATTTGTGGAGCAAAAACCGAAAATAGGCTATTGGATGTTTATCAGACTGTCAGTGAGCTGAAACAGAGACTCGAGTCTTTTGCAAATATCCCTGTTTCCAAGATGAAGCTGTTTTATGTTGACCAGGACATGAAAGCCATCCACGGACCAGAAGAAATGAAGTTTCCTAACAAACAATTGTACAGCTATAACATTAACAGTGGTGATGAAATTATAATTGACTCAAAAATATGAGTTGGTCCATTTCATTAATCATTTTATTTAGAGTTAAAATACCAAGAATTGATTTTATATAATCTGTGGCTTAATTTGGGAAAGAATATACCAAGATAATAAGATAACAATGTTAAAGAAATTAAAACAGAAATGTTTTAATACTGTTGATGGGTTATCCTAAATGAAGGTCTTTAATAGAGTTAATAAGAAGCATATTTAGGTCTTAACACTTCTATTAGTCTGTCTTTCAGTTAAATGTAATTATTAACGAAAACATTGTAAATATTAGTATTGTATGTTTTCTCGATTTATATTACCCTTATTAATATTTATTATTATGTTATTAAGCTATATTAAGATTCTGTAAGTCATTGTTTAGGATTGTCAAATCTTTTTATGAAATTTACCATACCTAAGTTTGTTTTTTTGATATGGTACTTTACTACATGAGTATTCAGTTAGTTTATTATATGAGTTTTCAGTTAGTTTCAAACAGTGTAAAGTATAATTTTTAGCATTAATTTCCTTTCAATATAGTAAAATAAGCCTTAAAAATCTATCAAGGTGTTGGTGGTTTTGTATTAATATTGGGTAAATAATACTATTTTTCATTTGAACTGCTTTACCTCATTTTGAGTCATTCGCTTTAAATTTAGGTTTTTACTTATCTAGTCTTTTGTTGACTTACACAAAAGAATGACTGTAACAATGTACTTTCAATATATAATACCTTAAATTGTATATAGGCAGAATTACACGTGTCATAATAACAAAAATATTGACATATCACATTAAAATTTATAAATATTAAATAAATTGTACAAATTCAAGGAACAAAAGCCAATATTTTTACTATTAAAACGCACAATAACAGAAATAATTAAATATATATTATTGGCAGTTTTATAATTTATTTTAATTAGTCATCTTCATACTTTGAAATCATGTCTAAAACCTATGTTCTTGATTTTTTTTTTTTACAGAAATACAAATCTCAATTAGAAACAAACTCATATCTGTAGTTTTTTTAATACATTCCATGTCTTCCAATTTTATTCTTTCGCAGAAAAGTAATAAAAGCTTCATGTAAATACAGATATATCTAAAGTTGGCCATATCGTTGTAATGAATTCAATCTGACTTCAGTCAGATTTATCAAATCAAATATTTATCAAATTCTAAATCCCTTGCCCACTGCAAACACACAATAATGTGATTTTTTTTTTTAAACCAGTCTTATTGTTTGATCATCCCTAAACAATAACACTCAGACTCAGACACCAGGAAGGTGTAAAAATACCAGTAAATTTTAATTTAGGGCCCATCAAAATATCAGAAAAAAGTAATTCAATTTCAAAATACTTATAAAATAATCTGTTATATATTCATGAGACATGTGGAACAACTTTTTTACGACCATGAACAGGGCAATTTGAAAACATAAAAATTAAAATTTTTGCCACTTTTTTAATGTAAATTGCTTGATGAAGTATGTAAATAATTCAATATTTAGATAATTTACATAGTAGATTTTTCAGAAAGAGTTGATATCTATTTATGACAGAACCAACTAGATTACGTTTGCATTTTGCATCAGTAAAGAAACAACATCAAGATCAGTTAATGGAAAAAATGTTCAGTTAATAACTACGATCTGGATCAAGGTAAACTAAAAGATAAACTGGGGAGGGGGGTTGTAGGCAGTTTTTCATTTGTGTCAATTTCAGAAACACCAACTGAAGTAATTTAAGATATCAGTCATATATGATCAAACAAATGGCATTCATTCAACCCAGCTCTGAGACATAAGTTCCTTTTGTGAACTGACAGTTTGTTCAAGCGATTGTCAATCTGGTCAACTGATGATAAATTTTGAGATGACCACAATGAATAGAAAGTCTCTACATTTATTGAGGGGGGGATCAAGTAAGGATCTTTTCTCCACTGCGACCTATATAGTTCTACAATGATCAAATTCCCCATGATTAAAAAAACTTTAAAACTTTTCTTTGAGTGAGAATGGTGAGAGAAAACCAGGTTAACGTGTTTCACGTTCATGAAGGATATGCGCTGATTCTGGTTTCTCAATTATGTACACCTATGCACCTTTCATTTTCTTCATTACTAATGCCTGTCAATAGAGGTGAATTGCACAAATCTCAGCTTGAAACATAGAAGGTACAAGTCCAAGGGATTTTGCTAGGGTGTAATTCGGCCCTTTTAACCTTATTTTAGATCCATCAGTGTACCATACTAGGGCCCCTTCATGAAACTTGGGGTCTTTCTTCCAACGCCAAATTCTGCAAGCAAGTTTACATATGTTACCACATCCTATTCCACTCTTCTTTTTTTACACCCAGCTCAAATAGCCTTTCAGGTTTTTCTTCCGTTCAGGATTCAGGCAAATTGACAGATAAACTGACCACGCAGGAAAACTCAAAAATATTTTGCAAATTGCTGTCTCGAATCAAAGTCCTAAAAGGCAAAATGCCAAATATTTTGCGAGAGTGTCAAGATAAGCTGACACAGCTAACAGAACAAAAATGGACGCCAAAACATGCACAGGTTATTCCTACAATCTGAATACAAGTGATAAAACTGCATTGATGTGGTGCTTTGTTTTTTCTGTCAGTTTAACAAGCGAGACATTTCGAAGCGATCAAATGGTTCAGGTACTCCCAATCCCGCCAGGCACAAAATTTTACAATGGCTCGGATAGCCTTTCAGATTTTTCTTCTGATCTTGATTCAGGCACGACTGATGATCATACATGGGCTTTAGGCACAAATATTTTGCAAATTATTAATGTCTTGAATTGGAATTTAACTATTTTTGAGAATTACTAAATTAGTTGTTTTTTTTTCATTTTTTCGTTTTTAAAGACCTAGTTTCTTGTCGTGGGAAAGTAAAGCCAATTGTTAACATTTTTAAGGATTTTTTCTTACACTTCAAAGGGCTTTCTAGAAGACCTGGTACTTCCAAATGTAGAAATTTTGTAGTTAAACTGCTTTTTTGCGTCCAACTCATGCTGACATATGTTTAATTTATGTAATCGGTTAAAACTGATTTTTTTAAATGAAAAGTAGGTTACCTGCAGTTCAAAACAACCACTGAATAAAAGAATCGTTAAACGATTTAACCTATTTTTTCAATAGAGTATTTAGTAAACAAAAATTTATCAATGCTAAATTATACAAATTACTCAAATATAACTATGACTGTTTTTGTAAACCCGGCTGTTTTTGTAATAAATACAATCACATGATGCAATTAGTGTTTTAATTAGTGCAGCTCAGGGTTTTCCAAGACCATCATAAAGCGGAAAAATATCGACAGAAAAAAATTGAAGCTTCTACTTTTTAAATATAAAGACAGCCATCATATGGAAAAAACAATTTTTTTTTTATAAATAAAACGTTTTATTTATAGTCTTGCCGTTGTTTATTCAGCCATAGCCGTTCAGCCGGTTCTGCCGTTCTCTTTTCTCAGCTAGGCCGGGAAATCGCGAACCGTTTTGAAACGAACCCGGATTGGAAATGGTGAAGCACGAGAGGTGAGATTTTTATCAACATAACTTAATAACTAAGCACGTATTAAGTCCGCCCCCGTTACCTGAGCGATGGCCACGATTTATATAGATCAACAGGTTTTTTGTACTCACCGAAGAGTCGTTTTTCTCTATCCGGGCGTAAATTGTCCGATGATTAGAATTGAAAGTCTAGGACACGACTGCCGAGCCACGAAAACAGAAGGGCGAAAACCTCACAAGGGCGGGGAAATGAAAAATAGGCGCGAACCCCCTCCCAAACACCCTTAATTGACCTCCCTTATCTTTTTTTATATCTCGAAAAAGTTTAAACTATTAAACTAACATGCCTAAATTGTTTTAACTATTATACTTTTTTTCTAAAATCGTTTTAACTTTAAACTGTCAAGCTTGGGAAGTAGGTTTTTAAGGTATGAATCTTAACCGCCATCTTGCGGAAAAGATACAAACGAAACTTAAGGTATTTCCCTTTCTGGTTAACAATCTTGTTTGGCATTTCAATAAACATAAATCATTTATTATAACTGAAATGACACAATATTTTCGCAATAAAAATTAAATTTTTTAATTCATGCCTTAATTTAATTTTTTTTCAAAATTCAATTTAAACTGTATTTTTGTTCCATTATTCAATGTTTATTGCTGGCCAAAATTAAAAAAGATATAAATACGTATTTACATAATAAACGTAGTAAATACCTATAAAAAATTGGAGCTTCTATTTTTTAAATATAAAGACAGCCATCATACGGAAAAAACAATCCGCCCGTAATTAATTAGCATGAATGGAAGGGTTTATTCCCAGTTGCCCCAAGTGCTCCGTGGTAGAGTGATAGAATGTGTGAGTGTAATTTATTAGCGTGAATGAAAATGTTAATCCAAAATTACCCCTAGTTTTTATAGGAATATCGAGTATTCTGTGCTACTGAGAATGCCAACCAGACTATCACGTTTTTATTTCGTTTCAGTGTATTTGTGTTCGTTATTTGTCTTATTTTGTCCACAATTAAGGAGGCCCTGAGGTACAGAGAGGTTAGCAATAGGATAAAGAAAAGAGTTTATTACCATTGTACCATAAAATATCGAAACTCATCTGAAGAAACAGAAAAAGAATTTAGTAGTATTAATACGTGATAAAGATAAGAAAACTGTAAAGCTAAGGAAGAGAGGGCTGGGGATAACCAATGTAGTTTACCGGCCATAAAATTTAAAAATAAATAAAAGTATTTTCTAAAATTTTGGTACTTATAAAAAATTTCAATTTCATTCCATTTTTTTTCATATGTGTAATTATAATTAGGTCAGAATAAGAAAAATTCCCAAATGCAGGACAATTCATTGTACATATAGACATCTTCAGGGCTGCGCTGGATTATTATTTATTTTGAGGCATAAACAATACTATTGATATATAAAAATGTAAATATAAATTATAAATAAAAATTAACAACTATTAAAAACTATTAGAACATTTCACAACATTAAAATGAATATTTGGCTTTAGCAACGTGGTCGTACAATTAAATAAAACGGAAACCTTACATATGATGATTTCTATTATTATTTATTATATTATTATAAAAATCTATTTTATCATATATTGATAATATTACTGTTGTTATATTATTCTGTAGGTTGCTGGTAAAATTTATTTTGCATCTTGATCCGCTTTATTCCATAGACGTAGACACCCCCAAAAACACACTTTCATAAAAAGTAGTTTTTATTTTATTTATTTATTTTTAAAAATGTATCGAAAAAAATTGTTTAGTGTAGAATTTGAATTTTGTTGAAATCTGAAGGCTGTTGGTGTAAGGTGTTTAACTTTGGAAAAAAGTGTACATACTGTTTTATGGTTTTTAAAAGCTATTTTAACACGGAAAAAAACAAACACAACTTTCTAGAAATGGTTTATATTAACACAGACACACACAGCATTAATTACAGAACATGCAAACTCAGCCTACATTACATGTAGCTATGCCAACATCAGAAAGCAAATAAATTATTAAACCTTTATTTTATATTTTCCTTTCCTTCCTTATCGTCCTTAATAATTAACTTCCTTTCCAATACTGAATGCCGAATCACAAATCCAATCCAGAAAATCCCCATTCTCGACTTCCTTTGAGTTAAATAAAACTGCCTATGATAAAACAAAATTTCCCATATTTACCGTGTCTCCCAACTCTCATCCAATCATATAAAAACAGCAGAATAATAATTCACGTTTCACAACACTTTCACACAAAACCAATATGAGACCATAAGAATAGCATGACGCTTTATGGGAATATGAAATACTCGGTTCAAAATTTATATTTACACCTTAAATTGTATTTTTTCCAATAGACTTATGTTTTGTAATTTATCCAGGCGCTGAAGATGACCGGAATGCAAGTCGAAACGTCGGCAAAAAAATTAAAAAGGTGTTTTCTAAACTACAACATTCTTGACCGCTCCTCACGACTTTAACGAATTAAGAAACAACAGGTCACTAAGAAACACATTTATAGTTAATATAAAGAAAGAGGCCTTGATATTTTTTGTAAGTGTTCATTATTTCATCAATTAATGAATGAAGGGCTCTGAATTTAAATTGTATTCTGTACAATTTATTTTCCGGCAAAATTTGAGAAACTCTTTGCGTATTAGTTACTGTAAATTCCGTTAGGAGCGCTGTAACAATGTTGCTATTCTGGCATGGACGTATCTTTTGATTTGTTTTGTATAAAATGTAGGTTTTGATGGTTCCCGTTCCCTCCGCTATGTCTTCTTTGAAACGAGAGTTTATTTTGCTGAATGAAGGTAGCAAAACAATGTCGGCCAGCGTTCTTTATTTAGACAAAACCTGAAACAACTCGGATGTGAGGTAAGTGGGCAAATTTTCTCATCGTCCCCTGCCTTGGCAAATCGACGCCTCTTTCCTACAAAAAATCCCTGTGAAATGTATATCCGAACAATTTCGCGCACCTACCCCCCGGTCGGTTGCAATTCCATTAAAATAATTTAGGTTATAGGATAATTTTCCGAGCCGGTATATCACTTGATTTGCCCCAGGAGGGCAATAGTTTAAAATGTTTTACCCTCGATATAATTTATATCGGACCCGGGTACATTACCTTCCTTGGTAAACAAAATGACGTTATCTTAATGGTTATAACCTTAACATTTATCAATGTAATTAATTGTGATAATGATTGCAGATCAATGGAAAAGAATAAGATGGAGGCCTGGGCCGCGGAGAACTGGAGCAGCTCCGACTCGGATGAGACGGGTTCTTCGTTCTCAGAGGACTCTACGTCCTCACCAAGGATGGAAGCGGTGAGGGTGGGTGGCGAGAGCCTCCTCCTACCGCAGGGCCTCTGCGACAATGCCGAAGTCTTCAAGGAGCTGCTTTCGCTCGACACCTGGCACAGCTTCTCCGAACAGCAACGACAGCACCTCAAGGTAACTGCGTGCAGTTATCGAATTTGCCACGCTGACTTTTTGCAATGTTAGGCCCAAAATCAGATTAATCTATCATCGTTGAACAAGATTGATGGCAAAACGGTCATTGTGGACCATGGTAGTGATGATTCCTCTTTGACGGTACAGTCTGATTACGTGACAAATTACAATATATTTGTGTATCCAAAATTTGGGAACTGGTCAACTCGTCTGATTACAGTGTCAACTTGTTGGTGGGGGGGGGGTTGTCAGCTATTCTGGTAATGATAATCCTAAGACGATAAGCTGACATAAGACGAAACATTTAAGACACAGACTTACCTTAATATAAAGATCCGATGTGTTGTCCACTTCCTCGTCGTAATCTTCATCTAGTCAGATACCGGCTTATTCAAGGACAACACTTTCTTAATATATTCCATCCATGTAATTTGGTCCATTATGTGCTGTTGAATGTAGATATCAATTTGATGTAATTTATCTAGACTTTTTAATTTTTTTAGGAAAATTAGGAAATATAATACCGTTGTTTACTATTTTAAGCAGCACAATGCTTCTTTGAACTTTAGACAAAAAGAGAAGAGACTAAGCGCCTTACTTTCAGTACGTCACTAGGAAAATATACAGCCCAATATTAAGCTCACCGTCCTGAATAGGTTAAATTTTCTTTTTCTCACCCCTGACATGTATGTATGTAATTAAACTTAAAAAAGTCAATGTGGGGTTTTCTGGTTCCTTTGGCTTTGTTCTGGATTGTAGAAAATGAATCTTCAGTTCTGCAACCTTGTCAATAGCAGCAGCCAGTTGTTACAATACAATGAAACTCCTCTGTACAGGCAACCCCCATCCATAGTAACCACCTCTCTTAATGGACAGTGTTGCATTCCACAGCAAAAAATGATAGGATTTATATACATTTTAAATTCCTATGTAATAGAACCCTTTCATATCGATTGTGGGCACTGATATTAGTCCCCATAAGATTAATTCATATATTAAATTTTGTGTTTTGTCAGAGCTGTTAAGAAATTCTGCATACTTTTCTTCACCCTTTCCTAAGTGCTACTTTTTTTTTTTTCCGGAAGTTCTGCTTCTTCTCACATATTCTGTGCTCCTGTCCTTTGTTCATTTTTTTTCTTTGATCGTTTCAACACTTCTGACAGCAGATATTTTTGTCCCAGTGGTCCTTACATATTGTCTGACAAGAATTTAGATCAAGAGTGCCCTTTTAACTTTATTTAGAGGGGAAAATTCTGAAGAAAACATAGCAATCAACTGTTAACAACTTTGAAAGCCGGTATACTCTCAAGAAGGTGTTCTGAATTTGGTGGAATTGGAAGGATTTATTGTAAGCTTCTTCCGCCTAACCAAACCGGATTAATTCTAGTGTATGCTCATACAATAGGAGTGATTACATTCAGCATTAGACTCAAAACAACCAACATTATTAATTGCAAGAGGATTGTTTTCCACTAGGACAACCCTCGTCCCCACAGATGCCATACAAATGCAACAGACATTGTTCAAACTTGACTGGGCTGGGATGTGCTGCCCCTGAAATTGCCACTTCAGATTTTCACTTATTCTGTGCTATGCAAAACTCTATTGATAGGAAAAAACATTATTTTATTTGAAGACTGCAGAAAACGTATGCTTCGGTCAAAAAGCAGAGAAAGTGGAATAAAATAGTTAATTTAATTTTTTTAAAATTGTGTGTGAAAGCAGTGAAATCATATCGAAGTTTTTTTTTGTATGTATGTTCTGACCATCTAGGCTTCAATTTATTACAAAATCATAGTTCATGTACCTTTGTTATATCTATTTCTACTCAAAATTTCTGATTGAGTCTATCCTAATTTTGTGGAACTCCATAATAAGTCGATTGGTAGGAAATAAAGTGTCTTTTTCACAATAGGCGTTTCGGTCTAAAATAGACTATCTTTAATGAAGTTTTTAAAAAATAAAGTGGTTTGACCTTTTGTTACATAGTTTAGGTTTAAAAGTGCATATCTAGATGACTACGGATATGGTGAGTAGTTTGCAAAGAATGGGCTATTTGGAATTCCAAAGTTAAATTCGCTAAAAAGAAATACATTGGTTACATTCCAGTTCCAATACAAATGGTTAAACCACTTTATTTAAAAAAGAAAAAAAAAAAAATCACCGGAGGTGGTCTATATTAGGCCGAAACTTCTCTGGTAAATTCCTATTGTGAAAAAGACAATTTACTTCTTACCAATCAATTTATCTCTCCTCAGGTATCAATGATTAAGTCAAGAAGGAGACCATCTTTAAATATAAGGACTGTATGTAAAACTGTTTTCATTTTATTTATAACATATTTCGACTATTTGTAGAATAGACTACCATACAATATTTGATGTTCCACAAAGATTAATTATTCATAGGAGAATACGGATAATTGATCCTGCTCTAGTAGTCCATTTGAATAGCTTGAAATTTGTCCATTTGAGTGTGAAAATAGAAAACTTACGTATTTTTGTTTTAAAAAAATATTATGAAATTTTCTCATAAGGTCTGCTGGGCGGCGAACGTGTAATTGGGTATTATCCAATAACTTTGGTCTGCCCGAGGCTTCTTGCTGAAGTATCTAACTTTTTTTTTACCATATTAGCCAAGTCTCAGTTGTATTTTGATGACTTTTTTGGTGGGGGATGGGTCAAAAATTCCAAGTGGGAAGGTGGGAATTGAATCCACAACATTATATGGTCTACAAGCTGAGTGTCTGATGCTCTAATCACTTTGCTACCACAGTCCGAAAGTAACTTACGAAGTAACTAACTTAGTGCAGATAAAAAATGACCTGAAATAACCAAATGACAAAATTATTTTATTAGCAATTATTATACATAAATAAATGCTTACGCATATAAAATAAGGATTAGAAACATTTGCCATAGTAGTTAATTGAATAAGTTTACCAAATAAAATAATATTTATTTAAAAATTGTTTGTCTTGTACAGAATTTTTTACCCACTTTTCCTGAAAAGGATTCTGAAGAGAAGGATGCCACTTTACGAATGCTATTTGCAAGGGAGAACATTAGATTTGGCAATCCTTTAACGGATTTTTATAACCATCTTAGAGCTGCTCATTATCGTCCTGATATGAGCAGGATGAGGTCTTTGCTGCGGAAGGCCCAGTTTAAAGATTACAAGTCAGTAATATGTGATATGAATTGTCGACAGTCTTTACATATAATTTTTAATACTATTTCCAGGCGGTTGGAGCGGTGGCGGATATTCGAACTCGTGAAATCAGTTTTGGCATCCCGTCAGCGTCTAGTCGAGTCAGTTGTTAACGGTGAAAAACCCAAAATTTGCCCATTGCCAGCTAAAAGGGCAAGGATGTCCCATTCGCAGAATGTCAAAAACAGGTATTTCCAAGAGTTGGCCCTGATCAGGGAAGAAGTGGGCGAGTCGAGCCAGAGTTCAGAGGATGAAAGTTTCCCAGAAGGACCAACGTTGAATTTGAATAAAAAGAGCCGGAGGTCTGGCAACATTCCGGAGTTGTTGAACGATGGGATACCACCTGTACTCGGTACGCTCTGCTCTGGCCCTACTCCATGGGACCAAGGGAAAGTACCACAAAGCAATCCTTACGCTGTCAATGAACACACTTATTCCCAAATGATAGCATTACATTCGAAAAGAAGAGCAGCACGAGAAGTAAATTATAACAAATAATGTTTCATTCCTGATAATTTTAATGTGGATAATGTTTTAGGATCATCCGGATCTTATTGTGAAAGGTATATCTTTGCAAGATATAGCAATGAGGTGCAAGTTCCTTAAAAAAGTAACAAATAGTAAACCAAATATACCAAAAAAGGTTAGAATGAAAGTGGCGAGAACTGCTTCAATATCTAGTCCTGTGGTAAATAATCTATTCTGTTTTAATTTGTTTAATAAACAAATGTCATATATAAAATATATTTAAGGTTGATGGAGATCAGGAGGAAGGGAGTGATATGGATGACATGTCAACTCTACTCAATATGAAATGTGAGCCGGAAGAAGATATTGAAATTGATAAGGTTGACATCGAAGGCGTAAATGATCTTCCACCGCTACCAGTTGTTATGCGAAATACACCAAATTCCAATAATCAAATGTGAGTATTTAATTAATATCGTTTAGTTTTGTCAAGTGTTCAAGATTTTTTAAACAAAAAACGGGCCTTGAAATGTATAAGTGAAGAATGTCATAAAAAGGAGATTTTGTTTCAGTACATCTCCCAAAACTCCTAAAGCCAGTACTATGGCGAAAAGGGTTAAAGTAGAACCCCCCGACACACCGACCCACACGCCAACCCATAAAAAACCTCCAGATCCTGAACCGAGGAAAGCGAGGACTAGTTCGACCGAGAGCGTCCCAAAGAAACCAAAACCAGAACCTGTTGAAAACATTGCCAAAAAGATAAAACAAGAACCAGTCGAAGTACCTGCCGTTGTCAAAAAGATTAAAGTGGAACCCATCGAACCACCAGTGGCGAGTATAAAAGTAGAAACGCCGATGACTGACGCTCCACCGATATTCTCCATGACACCTTTGAAACTGCCTGGGACCAGTTCTAGAGTGTTGACCCCTGCCACTCTGTCCGATCTCGATGGGATTGATATGATGGATCTGCCAGTAGATTTTGACGAATCATCTCCTTTGTCCCTTGACGATATGAAGTAAGTTATGATTATGTAAATTGCATGCTTAAAAGTCTGTCAAGTTGAAGATCAAACAATGTGATGCTCGTTATTTCTATTCACAATTAATTGAAGATGGAATAATATGATTCAAGCTAATCAAGAATTATTTTGCTGTATATTTCAGAAGAAACAAGAATTTATTTTAAACAAGAATATTTGATAATGTTGTAAATGTAAATAATAATGTTGTAAATAATATTTGAAAAAAAAAAAAAACAAGGGTTTAAATTTGAAACTAATAATTCCACATGCTTTAAAGATATTTATTAAAGTAACTCAATACATTCCATAACATTTTTTTTCTTTTGATTTAAAATGACATTTTTTTGCTAGGCCTCATCCAGAATTGATGCAAGAGACGCATGCTTGCTTCTTTTCTCTGATTCGAGATATTTTAACTTCAACAACAGATCATAGGATAGAAATGAAAGAACTAGAAGCTCGAATCAAGGCTTGGGCGAGTAGTCCTATAGGTCCAATAAATCATTGGTATACACCACAGATTGAAAATCAGATTCATTCAGCTGTCCAATTTCTGGCCGGCGACCTTCCTGGCAAGTGAATCTATTTCTTAAAAATTAAGTCATGGGATAAATGTGAAATTATTCCTTTTAGAAATTGTACCTGAAGACTATGTTCCATATATGGAGTGGAAGTCGACGGTCTGTGCGTACCAGTGGATTGGTGCTGGAAGAGATTCGGACCACAGACTGGTCCCATTGTGCACCCTTTGGCTCGAAAGAGGCGCTGACCGTGGTATTCCGAACACGATTATTCCTGTGGTTGTCAAGGATGGTACTGAAGCGATCACGCATGCACCACGTGGTCCTGCTGTTCAACCGACTCCTCCTAGAGACCGAGAAGTCTTTCGGCAACAGGTACGTCAAAACATAATTTTAAAATTTTCCATCACTAATTTATTTCTTAACTGTAGGAAAAACAAAGATACGAGACACCGTATAGAGCTTTTACATATTGTGTTGGTGGAACTGAAACAGTTGTTGGACCAGTCAGGTCGATACAAACTGGCAATTTGAGTAAGGCCAGGGGGCATACTTTGTTGGTTGAAAACAGGCCTAAATTTGTTACAATTCTTGAACTAGGTATTTTTTTATATGCACAGTACCTAACCAATCCAATGAGTTTTTTCTCATTTTTAACTTTTAACAGTACGGGATGCAGTATCGAGACTGCCTAATGGTCAAGGCACACGAGCTGATATTGTTACGCTGCTGAAAGACTCACAGTATTTATCAGAGACTGCTCCTGAAGGAATGTTGAGCTCAGTCGTGAGCGGCACTCTGGACAAGTTGCATGGGGAGCCCGATCCGTCGGTCAAATACGACGCAAAGAGAAAAATCTGGGTGAACCTTCACAAGGGACGAAGTGCCGAAGAATTTGGTAAATTATATATTAAACCCTTCCAAATGCCAAAAGAAATACCAATGGTATCTTTTGCAGAGAGGCTTCATGCCCTAGGGGCTGATGTGAAAACTGTGAAGCCTAAGGCACCTAGGAAGCCGCAAAAACCAAAGAAAGAAACAATAACGAAAATTGAAGTACCTGATACATCATCTGTAAGTATGAGGTTAATTTTATATCAGGCATGTATTGAATAAAAAAAAATATATATATTTCAGGATAATACAATTATTATAAAGGATCCTAGCATAATCACTATAACAAGTACATCCACTCAGGAAAATTCAACCCCACTTGTTGTACAGGCTAAGCCTAAAAATATACCAAAGACTGTCACTGTACCTTCCGTTACGAAAAAAGTTATTGCTGAAGGGGTCAAATCACTCCTTGGCAAAGCGAGACCTCAGAAGCAGGAAACTGCTACAACTGCTCAGCAACAAGTAATTAGGCTGCAGCAAAACCAGCTGGGCATATCGGCTATCAAAAGACCCGCAGAACTTCAAAAAACAAGTGTTAGCTCCATTCTACCTACGAGGACTGTACTACAGGATTCATTAGTACGAACTCAAACACAAAATGTGGTAAAATTGAATATAATTTTTACGTATAACTTCATGCAGTTTGGGTATTAAATACATTTTTATGGTTTAGATTAAAAAAGTACAGCCTCAAGCTGTGACAATTTCTGCTGATCAAGTTGCAAAGCAAGCAGGAAAGTCAATTGTTAAAGTCATCTCATCACAAGCTGGTGGAAGTACTGGTAAGCTTTTTTTTAAAATCTTATTACAATTTTCAAGAATCTCCATATTATTATATTATTTTAATAGTGAGAACAGTTCAGCGAGTTCCACAAGTGAACCAACAGCAGCATGTAATACAGCTGAAACAGCCAATCATTTCTGATCAGAAAATAATACAGAAGGGTCAATTGAAGAAGCCTGCAGGACCTGGTCAGCAACAGCTTATAGTCATGAAACAGGCCCCGGGCGAGCAGGGTAATTCAGGCCAACAAATGATAGTCATAAATCAGCAACAGATTGTCATGGACTCGCAGCAGCTCACCTTAAAACAACAGAAACAACTCCAACAACTGCTTAACAAGCAACAAATGGAACAGCAAGGAAACAACACTGCTACAATACAGGTAATTTTTAGATTTATTTTCTATTTTCCAGACAAGGTTTTCATTATAATTTGGCCCTTTTTTATTTGGCTTTTTTGTATTTTTTTTCTTTTTTTGTTTTCAATTAGCAACAACAGTTGCAGCAGCTTATAATTGCTAAACAGCAGCAAATGGTTGTTGAACAGCAGAAGTCGAACAAGCCGCAGCAGCAGATGATCGTGGTTAAACAGCAAGGGGCGACTGTGACGACAAGCGATGGAGTTAAGCAGCCGGTTCAGCAGATGATACTTGTGAAACAGTCGGGCTCGGGAGACGGGGAGGGTACAACGACTCAAATAACGCAGCAGCAGCTGCAACAGATGATCCTGCTGAAACAACAGCAGCAGCAACAGCAACAACAGCAACAGCAGCAGATCATCATGGTGAAACAGTCGGATCAGAAATCAGTTCAGGTCATCACTCAATCACAGAAGGTTGGTGTTTTTCTTGTAAATTTCTTTTTTTCATTGGAAGGCAATGTTTAAATGCTTCATGGATTTTGTCAATCTTTGACCCTAGGCAAAGTTAGACAAATTTGATCATACTTTTTTTAGGGGGCATCCAACAGGTCGATCATTTCAACTCTGAGTGAATTCACACAAATAAATACATTCACCCCTATATACATTGCATTCATTCTATTTGGTAAATGGAGTACTCAATATTCCTCCATCGAGTCAATTATTCTTTTATTAATAAAAAAGTAATATATTTTTTTGTAGGGGCATCAAAAATAGTCAATTAATTAGCAAATGCTAAATTAGAATAAAAGTTTTTAAAACTTTATTAATAAAACCTACTAATTTATACAATAAAATAAGAAAACCATACATTTCTATTAATTATGTTTTCATTGAACCTGTGTAAACAATCTGGACATGAAAATGTAAATAATTTTTTTTTACAGCAGTCTCAACCACAGCAATTAACTCTGGCCCAACTTCAACAGCTACAACAGCAGCAGAGGACCTCCGCAACCACCAGCCTGCTCACCCATCCGAGAGTTGTAGCGCATGGTAAAAATTTTCATATTGCATCAAATTCGTTCCTTCTTGTTTTTTCTCTCTTAAAACATCGGTGCTTGAAAAGTCCATATTGAACACTAAACTAAAATAAATAAATAAATAAATCACAAATAGCCCCAAAAATTGATTGGATTGCAGTCAGCGGCCAACCTGTTTCAACAGTTGGCGGTACAAGCCTGATTAAGCCTCAGAACCAGTCCACGGTTACCCCGGTTATGGCAAAAGTGGTGACTAGTGTCCAAACACCGGTACTCACAATGGAAAGCCTGTTAGCACAGCACAACAAACAACAAACTGTCACTCAAGGTATCGTCTTGCATGCCACTTCTGTCTGATTTATAACCGAAGCATCCTTTTTTTTCTATCGGCAGTTGCAACTTTTCACGTTTTGTTTGAACGCATTTAAATCTTTTTCGCATTTGCCTGTTAACACATAACCTGACAAGTACTATTTTATTTTACAAAATTCTCCCCGATCAATAGTTTACTTTACAGATTTGTGAATTTTACTCACAAGGGGAGGTTACAAATGTGGGATCACCAATCTAGGAAGGTAGGTCAAAAAATATTAGACTAATACCAAGTATTCTTGCTATTGGCCCCTAGGAGCCAAGAGAGAAAAAAAGAGGTACATGTTCAAAAAGGGGAAAAACTGCCTTTTTTGTATGCATGTCTTTCATGGTTATTATATTGACCAATTATTTTTTTAAAAATGTAGAATAAGAAAATGTATGATTGAATTAAATGAGGTTTGGATTTGTATAGGCTCAAATCTGAACATTACGTACATACATGCAAACAGGTTATGTGGGGGGTGTGCTACCAACAGCTAGGCCAATTCAGCACCCAACGAATGCAGTTCCGAACCCACATGTATTCATTCTTATATATTTACTCTTTTTTACATACCACTCATTCAATTAGGGTGGTGGATTACTCAATATTATTCCATCACTGTTTACACATATTATACAACTAACCTAATTGAGGGTCGATGGTGGAATATTGAGTACCCCATCGACCCTCTCACTTCACACATTCACTCTCACCACAAACTTTACACATATTACACAACTAACCTTCTTATATTCTTCTCACACATTGGATTGATATTCTCACATCACACATTGGGATAGGTTCTCTTGGGCGGTAACCCTAGGGTGTGTATGATGTTGATGAGTTAGTGGGCATGTGGGTGCAGTTTACCAACCAGTAAGTTATAGGGTCCTAAACCCCAAAGTTTTCCACAAATTATTGGAGTAATTTTGAATTCATCACCGTTTTTGTGATTTTCGAAAAAATCAGAAGAATTTGATAGAAATTATTGATATTTTTATTTCCCCCAAATTTTGTACCAAGGGCTTTTCAGGTTGCCAAACATAAATATCAACTTTTTTTTTAATACTTAAAAACTATTTTTAAACACCAGATATATAAAAATATAAATACAATGCATTATTATTTTGTTATCTATGTACAAATAAGGTTAAAAGATTATTTTAGAAAGAAACTAAGTTCATATTTCTATTTTGCACCACAAAATACCCTCAAATACAAATTTCAGGGAAAATTTTTTCTTCAAAGTTGTTGATATAGGCTCATGGGCTTTGGATAAATTTCATAAGAGTAATAAATTTTTTTAAAGTGAAACTGGACATCAGAGGAAATAATTGCCCCTGTCTTGTACCAGGGTCAAAAATATGTAAAAAAAAACATATCTAAGGGTTTGAAAGAAGGGGGTGCTTAAAACAAATTCAAACTTATAAATAAATTTAAAAAAATGACCTACTTTATTGTTATATCATATTTATATATAACATTTCATTTTTATTATTTTTTATGTATCTAATCTAATCTTGTTAATTCCAGTCTGCATATTATTCTCTAATGCTGGGTAAAAAATACGGTAAAAAATACAAAAGGCAGATAACCAAGTTTAAAAAAAAAAATACCTAAAATATATACTTTTTGATTCCTACGGTCCATTGGCAAGAAATCTCAGCCACATTGTAATATTTTTTGACCTAGCATTACCAAACAAAGTTTAATTGATATATATTCAATTAATTGTAAAGAATTTTTTTCAAAACGAAAAATTTGTGCCACAGGCAGGATTTCAACCTTCTCCTCAATATGCCACTAAAATTATGTATAATTAATTGAGTATAAGTATTATTAAGAATAACATGATAAAAACAGTAAAAGTTGGAAAGTTTAATTGAAATCGGTGTTCCCTCATCTGTGGCCTCCCCTTGTCAGTAATACAAATCATTTTGTTTTTGATGAATTGTTTTTTGTTAAATTTCATTCTGTATTATTATAAGTTACTTCACATAACTCTGAGAGGTGAAGAACGGATCATTTTGATCGGTATATCCTCGCTGTTTTGGTCTGTCAGGTGCATTTGGACTTCTTGCCATCTAACCTCTATTAACTGCTTCTGCCACACCCACTACTGAAGATTGAGAGAAGCCTAAACACGTCTGACAACAAACTGGAGATCTAAATGATCAGAAACAACCGATGTTATGTTTGTGATACGATAAATAATAACTATGGGTTTTGTTCCCATGACAACAGTCCTCATCAGGGTCATACATGCCTGTGAAATGATAGAATCTTTACTTGTTTAGTCATAAAATACTCTAATAAATTATTGATCAATTAACATATCAATTCTAAAATTAATTTCTTACTGCAAGATATAGTAATCGATTAAACTTTTATAAATAATATAAATTAAAAATATAAATAGTTTATAGGTAAAATGCTTATAGAAGAAAATAAATAAATACATGTCCAGAGTAGGGGCGATTTTGGCATATGAGATTGCATTCAATTTTTCTTTTAAATAGCATTTTGGTAATAAATAATAAAAAATTCTGTGATTATTTAGCTGGTGTGAAACTTCCAACAGTCAGCCGCGCGGGGTTATCATCACAGTACGTTGTTTCACTTCCTCAAAGCAGGGTAGTGCAGACCAGTATGGCACAGGTTTGTTTATTGAATTCACTTTTAATTTTATATAAAATTAAAATAATCCGTGTCTAGGTTGTGGCTTCGACAGGAGGAAATACAGGAGTAGTTGCTGTTTCGTCGCTTGGCGATTCGAGTACAGTTGCAAAATTGGCGTCGGGGCAAGGTGTCCGAATACCTGGGTTGAACCTTGCCCAAATAACCGGGAAGCAGGTCCTTCTCGCCAGCAAACCTCAAAACGCCACGACAGTCCAGGGACAGGTAGCTGTTCTTGCATTTCTAAGAGTTCATACCAGGGGAAATAATCAAAAGGCTGTTTTACAGAATGTCATCCTCGGAAACTCTGGAAACCAAACGCTGCTTGTTGGCGGATCTCAGCAGGGCACAGTTGCAGTCCTTCAGCAGGGTTCTCAACAGATATTGATACCACCTGGTGCTTTAAAAACCCTACAGGGTCTAAAAGTCATTCCTATTGCACAAGGAAAACCTTCGCAAACACAAGGTATTTTTAAAAGTTCTATCAAGGAAGCCTCGTATCTCCCAGATTTTTTTATGCTGCTTTTTAATTTTTAATCAGTGCTGTCCTGAAAGCCTCATATTTCCCAGCTTTCTTGATGGTGCTTTTCCATCTTCCATCAGTTCCGAACTGGAATTTCAATATCTCCCAGATTTCCCGATGCTGCTTTTCCATCTTACATCAGTTCTGTTGTGCCAGCTGCCCCCCCCCCCCTTATTAGCACTTTTAAAATACTCTTTGTTTTTTTTATTACCCATTTTAGTTTATTTTCTTAACCTTTTCAGTTTATTTTCCATAGTAGAGTATTTTAATTTTACATGTATGTTTTTTGTTGGCCGATATATTCCCACATACAATTTTATATATATTTTTGTAAACATACATCTTTGTACTGCCTTATCCCGCTTGAATCTCCAGAAGTTCCAGAATAAAGTTTATTTTCCAGTTCCAATTACTAATTGTCATATTTGAATTTTAGGCAGGCAGCAGGTGTTCGCTCGTATCATTAATCCTAGTGGTGTTAGACCAGTTATAACTGCCAATATTGTTCAACAAGATTCTACAAATACAGTACAAACTCAGTCGCCTTCTACATCTACCAAGGAATAACCGCTGAAAAGACATTTTATTTTTATATGCATGTTTTTTATAATCAAAAAAAAAAAAAAAAAAAAAAATCAATCCAAGTGCAATACTTAAAAATAGGAGGTCCATATTGATAAACAATAATTGTATATATGATTGTATATATAAAAAGCCGTGAGAAATAATATTTTGAATTTTATAAACTTATTTAATGTAGTTTGTTTTACTTGGTATTGTATTTTTATCATCACAAAATATTGTATAAACTGATATTTGTTCACGCCTACTTTTTTGTTTTTATTTATCAGAATGTAAATTCTACGATGTAATTAATTTCTTTTTATAATTTATGCTAATTGGACAAACATTGAAATTTAAATAGCAATATTTTTATATATAAATTTTTATTGAAATGAGCCAAATCACCTCTAAAATTTTTATTTAGAACAATTAATTTATATGAAAGTGTACAAATTAAGAGAGGAAGATGCTTAATCAATAGCATAGTCAATTTTTATATGTGAAGAAATAAAGAAAAAATTGTAAATATTTTTTCCTGCTAGGTCTGTTTCGAAACTAAATGTATTCATTTTGTACATATTGAACATTTTTTTGCATTAAAGTGAACATAGATATTAATATTACATTGTAAATAGTTAAATAAATATCGTGGATATAAAATGGGCAGAAAGCCCTGTACCCTTTTTCTAAAACGGAGTTTTATTTAATTGTACCCTGTTATGTATTGAAATAATATTTTATAATATAAATATTTAAATATATAAATATTTAAATATTTTATAATATAATATAACTATTTTTATCTGCTACTTCTAAACGTTTGTGTTTACTGAACCGCTTAACCTTCGAGTGGTCATGTCTACCATATAGGTTATAAAGTTATCCCTTTCAATTTTTTAAAAATTATTTACATTTCTGAAAGTTTACTTTTAACATACTGTATAGGAAACAAACGATACACATAAAAAATTATTTATTTACCAATAACAATAATTTTGAAAGTCTAGTGCTTTGCCTCTTATTAGTACTATTATTTTTTCATGCATATCAACTCTTGGGGTGCGGGTGTTTTTTGAAAAAAAAGTAAGTATATCGGATTCAGAATCAGAGCCGTCGGATTCGAACCCATGACCTTTACCTTACAGTGAAGAGCGTCGTGCCAACACCTTAGCAGTTGTGGCCACCAACCCCTCTCTAATTAAATTTCTATGAGGATATTGTGAGTTAAGTATTGCAAACTGCAAGACAAGAAAATTACAAGTCTGCCCCAGCATGACTGCTAGAAGCTTTTTCTCATACTTGGGCAATATGCCACTGGCGGAGACTGTGGCTGTTAAACACTGTGCCAAGGAGATTAAAAGGCTTGGTAACATTAATAGAAGTCTAGCCATCTACTCGGGCAGCCAGGCAGTACTGAGGTATGCATCGTTGGTAAAGTCTAGATTTGCTTGAGATTACACTATGGGCCTTGTCAGACATTGGGGAAAACAACAAACTACCCTTTTCTGGGTAAGGGGCAGGGCAAAGGGGTAACATATAACATGATAAATTGGCCTGGAAAGTAAGATGAACCCTGAACCCCCTTTTATGTCATACCAAACTGCCATCAGACATTGGATTAAAAATAAGACTCCGTTCGGACGTAGCCCAAGTGCTGTGTGTGCCGTGCTCTACCATCCACGATGATTTATAGCGGTTTAGGACCACCGAAGTCTCGATTGAAGGTAGTGGTCGACAGCGATGTACAATGCCTAGAGACGTTCGTTTTATTGCTCTTACCGCACTATGAATCGTCATTTAACGGCTTCCTTGATAGGTAGTCAATTTCAAATGATCGGAAATTTAAGGGTGAGCTCAAAACAGTTGTAGTGGCCACGTTACCGCTATTTGTCACTGTAGCAGGGGCACTGCTCCACTGAAACCAGACTGGTCGACCCGACGAAATCTCACACATTTCGTCGACGACAGCAAGGGTATTCGCAGCATTAGCCTGATTCTCGCCTTTTAAAAACAGCTGACTTGGCTATAAACGCCAACTGCTTCTCTCGGCTAATTGCTGCACTCCAGTACCTTAGGCCTCTTAGTCAACCGACTCGCGGTCCCGGACCTCAGCCAACGGTTTACTCCTCGGGGTCACAGACAACTACCAAGTACCAACGGCACCACGCACACGGTCTCGGCCTCGATTCATCGTCTCGACGCTACGAAAAACACCAGCCCTTTTCACAGCCATAGTCATCAGAAAGCTTGTGAAAATAGCTTAGTCTCTAAGAGCCCTACACCAGGTTTTCTATTACTGGAGAGGTATCGAGCAGACGCGACTATTCGCAAATTAGCACCTTGCATGGATACTTGAACAATGGGGGGCTGTTTTCTTCACAGATGTGTGAAGAAGACATGGAGAACGCTTTGCTTCATGTGTCATTTCGTGAGACTCCCTTTTCAAATACAGTGAGTTATAGTATCGGGGGGAATCAACGTCCATGCCCGTACCGAAATGATTATCATACAGAATGGATCTTTTACTGCGCTATATATCGAGGAAGTTCTTCTAGATGCTGTGGTCCTATTGGCTCCATTTGTTAAGAACAACTTCGTGTTGATACATGATAATGTACCTCGGTCACCCATTAGTTGGAGGATGCAGGGATTACCATAATAAATTTGCCAGAACGTCTCGTAACATGCTACATGTAAAATACTTATGGAACATGAAAAGAGACGGATTAGACATCGTTCGCAGCTTCCAACAAGGTTGAACAGTTTCAAACCGGTTAAAGTTGATCCTTTTTCCGGTCGCTCGATGCCTAGGAGACCAAGTAGCAAATGATGGGAACCGCCCCAACTCCTCCACACGCAGTCAACTCGTCCGCCCAGGGGAGTGGACAGCAGGTACAAGTGCCGCTCACGTACTCTTCCCCACTGATTGTCTCAACCCAAAAGACATGGCTCGGCATTCGTCCTTCACACCGGTCACCTAGTTGAGTCAACTGAGTTCACCAAGGAAAGCGTTGCAATTACCAGTTTCAATGTGGAGCAGTTCATTGAAGAAATTCGAATTAGTCCCGCATTATGGGACATGATGTGTGAGCAGTATAGCGACAAAATTAAAAGAAGCGAAGCTTGGAGGGAAGTAGCACAACAGTATTTGTGAGAAAGCGCCCGTTTCCCAATTTTATACAAACAGATAAACCCACACTTTTATCAATTTTATTATATAAATCCTCAATATATTCAGACTTTTTGTTACAACCCAAGCCTTGATATTGGTTTGGTCTGGAAACTCAAGGGCATCTTACCCTCTACGTGCTTTCTCATCCTGAAGTTCTGCCTGGTTGCTTTAGACTACTGGTCGGATCCTCTCACTCCTTTATACAGCCTGGACGCGGGACTCCCTTGGGGTAAAGTCATCCCGTTGCTGTATTCAGCATATACTACTGATTGACACCCTCTCTTATCTTACGACTGCAAATTATTACCGAATCCCTTGTGGTTTGACATTGTTGGTTAATTTTTTGTTTTTGTTTTGATACCGTACCAAAAGTATCGGCCAAATTCATTCCTATATAATAGAGTTTTACCGTTAATTGCAATTTAGCAGGGTTTTGCCACTAATTTCGATTGTTAGCAGTTGCGATATTTACGGAAATGACTGTAGCGTTACCAAAGTAGACGATATTGCTTGTGTGCGATCATCCTCGTCGTTTTCAGGATTTAGCCATCTTAGTAGGTTTCGTGAATAGGTCTGTATACTTCTTTTACTCCAGTTTACAATCAGTAAAACGTTCAAATGGCCGCGTTTGCCTTTTGAACAGAGCCTGGCTGCCTCCGGATGTCCTTTCCCGGGTGTATTTCCCGCTCTTGAAAAATACTAGGTTTCCGCCTTTTTTGCTTCTCTTTTTGCAGAAGAGCAAGCACCAGAAGAGCAAGTACAAGAAGTGCTCCTGCTTCATCGGGTTCTAATATCGTACTGACCTCCAGTTGGGAAGAGAGGTTGATTCCACAAGTTGCCTGGTTTGAAACCAGCAAAGAACGAGTTTTCACACGGCAGTAAACTAGGTGAGAGTCAACCGGGCAACTTGGTTGAATCAACCAAACCGCCTCGTCTGAAACAGGCCTTGGGCCCTCTGGGAAGATATATTTGGTGATATATTACTAGTACAACTAGGTAATAAATTGTTAGTTAAAGTTTAGTTATCAATAAATGATTTGCTGGTGTTCTGGTGAATTTCCTTGAAAACCGACATAATTAAATAATTTTTATTAAAACTTATAAATTTCCGATCTCGTTTAATTTGGTATACGTTAAAATAAGTGCGTGGTAATTAACATAACAATAAAAATACATGGTTTGAAATAAACAACAAAATACGAGTGTTCGGTTTTTTGTCTTTGAGTGTATTTTTCGACCTAGTATTACCAAAAAAAAGTTTCGTTAAAATCGGTGGTCCCACGTCCGTAGCATCTCTCTGTCTGTAGGAGTAGAGGCATTGGTCTTATCATGGAACTGTATATTAATGTTTAACCGTTAAAAGATAATGGTGATCTATGGCCAAATGGTTTTTCAGCTGCTGTGTTCCGAGGCGTATTTTACTTACCAGATATTTTATGTTTTCCGCCAAAGTTAGCTTTTGGATAAATGTGCACGACTCTGGTATCTCACTACATTCTTCATTGCTGCAGAATTTAACGGCTGATTATATATTGTTTGAAAAAGGACAATAGGAAACGAGACAAAGGGGTTGATATCAAACAATGCAGTTCTTCATAATTTTATTATTTGTTAAACAACATGTAAGTATATGTAGTACGATTTTTCAATCTTGAGATTAAGAACAATTTTTATATTAATTTTCCCATTGGCAGTGATTTACATATACATTGATTGCTAAATTAAATTAACTAGCTATTAAACATTTTTGTTTTGCGGTACATAGATTTAACATACAGTACATTGAAGACAGTGATTACAAGTCCATTGTAAGTCTTAATTTACAATAATTACAAAACGAACTATAACACGATTTGCGTGTTACACAGTATTTATTTTTTTTAATAAACCAACTTTAAATATTTCGTTCCGTTACAACCTTAATTGACATCATTAAATTACATGTTCGAACAAAACAGATTATTGAAATAAATATTGCTTTGAAAAGAAATTGTAAAACTCAATTGAGATATGCATTCTTTTTGAGTATTGCACGCTAGGCACTTGTTTTTTTTCTAATACCAACTTTCTTAAAATCTATCAGTCCTCCTCCATACAAAAAATGTTCCTTACTGGTGACATTAGCATCAAATATATTTATATAAAAATAAGGAAGTATTTTTTTGTTGAAAAAAATTACTTTTTGTTTAGGAATGTCGGGTTGTTTAAATATTTTACAGTTTAAAATCTAAAATTTCAATAGCAAAAAACGTGCAAAAAATTTTTAAGATATTTTAGGCTTTTGCGGTCCTATGCCAAATAGCTACCTTTTAATAAAATATAACGCATCCTCTTCCTAGCTCCTCTTACAAATAAACGCTTTCCTTTTAAACCGAACATCTAATCACAATCAATCACAGTATTAAACAATAAGCGATAAAGAGCACCATTCGTGACTATCCTTTCCTTCCTACTACTGTCTAATGAAAAAAAAATTGCAAAATAACTAGAAAACATCCTAAACTACACATTTATATACGAATATTGTTTTTGTTTTTCGAACAAAAAAAATCCCAAGTGTTCATACATATTTGGTACAATCGGGTCTGTGATGTACACTTGGTTGACTATCTAGCGATATATTACAGCGATTTGTCTTCTTTAGAACTGACCTGCTTGGGGTTTTTGAATAAACGTGACCTGCTTGGAATATCGTGGCTCAATTTTGTTGATTTGGAACTTATTGCTGCGGTCATATCCAAAAACCAAACTTTACAATGATAATTATGTATAATAAAAATCCCATCTGTCTCATGCCAAAGAATATATATCAAGAAAACAATAGTAAAAACAATTAAATTAAAGAACATAGACTATAAAAGTAAAGCTATAAATTTAAACAAAATTGTACAGCTTGTTTACAATTTAAGTCAATTAACAAACTGATGCCTGTATTACCATGCACGTCTATACTATTTTAAAAGCTGTTTTTTGCAGAGTTTAACTCGATGATTAATTGACTTTAGAAAAGGAAACGTCGGCTTAGTTGGAGTAGGTGAATTTCTTTTCAAATAGATTCTTCAGCGATGAAGTGAAAAAGGTTTTCTCTAATCCTAGCTTTACACCGAGACCACTACCCAGGGTCCTTTCATCCTGGGGATGCAATTTAACCATATTACCTATTAGCAGTATAATCTTTATACAGCTGAAAGCGAGTTGACGCTAGAGCAAGTCCGACAGACTACTCTTAATATCTCGAACTGATTTTTACAAGAACAGAGTGAAGATTGGTTTTCCATTCACGGATATTATCGATACTGAAGTTATGTGGAGTGGAATATTTTTTTAATATATACCAGTGTGAGTACCAGAACGTATTGCTTTTTATTATTGTTGTCTCAGGGTTCGTAATTTTTGAAAGGCAGGAACAATGGAGATTAAGGAATGTAAGGACATATTTTAAGTTAAGCCTCAGTAAGGATACCATTGATAAGCACATAAATGTCTTATAAACAATATGTAACTGTAAAAATCTATGAATTTCTCGTACAGCGAACCCCAAACTTGAAATAAAAATATAACACGGACTTAGTAACAGGATTTAATGAAATTTGTTATACGTTTGAAAGCTCTCTTGTAGCTGAAGAGGATACATGGTGACAGTGTTAAAACGTTCTTCAAATAAAAAATAATTTCAGCTGAGATGTGTTTCAAAAATTAAACATACCATTAAAATTATTTAGCAGAATTTAACTCGATTAATTGACTTTAGAAAAGGAAACTTCGGCTTAGTTGGCATAGGTGAATTTCTTTTCAAATAGATTCTTCAGCGATGAAGTGAAAAAGGTTAATTAATTAACACTTAGCGATAAAAAGAAAAATATCCAATACTATAACTAATTTAGGTTAATCGTAAGGGAGAAAGTCTGACTGAATTGAATTTGATAAATTAAAAATTCGAGAAATGGAGTGAAACCTTATTATCAATGATTATCGTCACGTCTAATTTATTAATTGTAGTTGATTTACAATAAACCGGGCGGGCAGGAACGACACTGGGAACAGTACTCCAGATTGGAAACCAGCCGACTCCACCCTGAATCCTTCTAGCCTTACTAGTCCGCGACAATCTTGGGTCTAAATCGACTAAACCATCATACAATACCTCGCTAAGTTCTTCGAACTTTGGACGGTGTACGATCGAAAGTAGGTGGCCCAAGGAGAAACCGCAGAAGAAGGATCATGCTAACCCTACATTGGCCATTTGACTTACAGACACTTACTTTTGGGTTGCCTATGTGTCTGCCATAGAGAAAGGTTCACTTAATTGATGGGTGTCATTCCTTTGTTCTACATAGGGAGCGAGTAGGAAGCCGCCTGGTATGAGAATTGTGCTCGAGCATGGCAGCCGATCTTTGGGTCTTATTCCGATTCACGGAGGAAACTGGAGAAATTCTGTATATATAGATCTCTTTGTTTCTTGCAGGTAATCTTATTATTGTATATAATCTGAGTTTGGTGTTTTAATTGTTTCTTGAGAATGTATTTATTGGGTTGTCCGGAAAATAATGCAGGATTTTGGTATTAAACAAAAAAAAAGAAACTAGTTACTTTAAAGCAATGTTCTTTAATCAAAATAATTTCCNACAAATGAGTAATCCTGTAAACGTAAACAGAATATTTTATATAGATTTTTTTTAATGAAAACTTAAAATCCTGCATTATTTTCCGGACAACCCGATATATGAGTGAATGTGTGTAATACAATAGCGTCGATGGCGGTGTACCTAGAACTCCTTTCTGAAAGCTGTATAAATAAGAGGAGATGTCTTTAAGAATAGGTGAGAGAGTGAGTGTATTTAGGTTAAAACTGCATGTGTCATGGGCTGGAATATTTGTGAGAGCCCCTTTAGCTTCGACGATGGTACGGATAAGAGTCTGACCTCAGGGTACCAAAACAGTGGCGATGCCACATATGGGCAAACCAAAAAAGAACTTTCCACATGATATAAAACACGAGACAATTACACATTATTAATTAATTGAAAATAACCAAAATAATTGGGTAAATTAAGCTTGTAGTTCGGTCGTTTCTGATAATTTTGGTCTGATAGACAGATTTCGATTTTTCAGATTCATCAGACCCTATATCCCAAGAGGAAATATCACAAAAAGTTTGTTAGCTTAAAAACCGGAACTTTTTGTCATGGATTTTTTTAGTTCAACTCAATTTAGGAGAAATATTTAATTTGAATTTTCCTTTTTAAAATATATTTCAATTTTATATAGATATAAGATTTTCATTAGGAATTTGATTTCTGTAAGAATCTGGTTGGATTAATTTAAATGAGCTGAATGGATTTAAATCTAGAATGATTATTTATAAGAGGGAGTTGTTTAAACTATTACTCAGCGTCTAGAAATTTACGATAATTGGAAGATAATTATATTCAATCTCCTTGTTGAAACGGTTGTAAATTCCGAGGGGAATCCTTTTCGGTGTCCGCACTCCGACATCGGTTCCGTTTAACGCTTGCAAATCCCAGCTTTCTACCGAGTCCTGTTCCCCTCCAGGATCGGCCCCCTTAATTCTCATTCAGTAGGAGCAATTACTGTTATCAGGGCAGTAAATCTGATAAGACCCGTGGTCGGGATCGATACGCCAAGTCACCGTCTGGATCTATGAGACGGAAATAGCGGCTTTCTGGGAATTACTAGGTGGCCATTAGGATGTTGGAAACTCGGCTGGAATAAATTCCTCGCCTCGAAGGTCCCCGAAGGGAATGATAACTTCCGACCTCCACAAATCTTTCATCGGCAGACTTCGACGGGGTTAAACTAGTTCCTGAATTTGCAGACCTTTTGATAAACTCGCCTTCTTAAGGACAACTTTGCAAATGCACTTTTTAAGGGTGGCTGTCTCCCAGCACAAAAGGATTTGCCGACCGTTCGAACGGATATAAAAATACGTCCTTTTGGGGGTCCACCTAACATCAAAATATTCTGTAAAAGTTGCATTCAAAAACCCAAAGTCTTACACCAAAAGGTAGGGGTTGTGACTAGTTAAAAGTCACAATTTCACAGGTCCCATTTTAGAATATGTATTTTCTTTAAGCTTAAATACTATATTCTTTTCTTATCCGACTAACACCTTGATGATATAATAAGTCCATTTCTCGCTGACTGTTTCCTACCGACCTCCGAAGGCGAAAACAACAAAAATTAGCGTAAACGATCGAAAACGACTACAGAAAATGAATATCAGGTATGGTTCAAGATAAACAAGCAGTTTGGTAATTTCCGATTATCATGGTCTGCCTGTCCTTGAAATTTTAGTCTGTCAGACGTATTTCGGTTTTTCAAAATTTTCGATGATTGGTCTATCTTTTTTTTTTTGCAATTTTTCTACTTTTGAAAGGAGCAAACTTTGATTAAGACCAAATAAGTAAAAATAGTTCGAACGGAAACGACCAAACTACAGAATTATGAAATTTCAAACATTGAGATATGATTAAAGCTGAATCTAATAGTTCGATAATTTCTTAATGTGTTCTGAAACTTAACATGATGACCTGTTCCGACTTTTCAACGGTCGTTCTAAGTGATAGTTGGTCAATTGTGTCCTCTTGTAAGTACTAATCTTAGCGGAGATTTGCTCAAGGTGGTCCAGGTCATCGTGTAAATATGTCCTGGACGCACTTGCTTTCATATATCTTCATTTTCTATTATATACATCAATCATTTTTACATGTGATATGTCTCTGCAGATCTATCAGAAATCTGTATCAGAAGCAACTAGAGCAAGCTAGAGTATAGTACTGTTGTGTCATTATTTGACAATTATTATAAATAATAAAATATACGCTTTAAAAAAAAATTATAGCAATGGAATATCTGTCTGCTTGGAGTCGAGATTACTGATAAAATATTGAAAAAAGATAATAAAATAGCCAATAAAATATAATAATATTTTCTTTCTTTTATAACATAATTAGAAAAAAAAGAAAACAAAACAATTAATTAATAAAAAAAAATAAAATAATCTGGTGAACACAGAAGAAGATAGATTTATATACAATTAATTAAGTAAAAATTTCTTCTGATAAATCAAAAATTGAACCCTTGTACCAGTTCCCAGCGGTAAAACCAGGCGTGACGAGCGAATTTTATAAGCTGCAGGCTTGGCTCATTAAAAAGTTTGACTAGACTTTCTTCCGAGAGCATAGCACTACCCAAATAAGAAGCACGCATCTTGGACCAAACGGTACATTTAGCCAAAAAGTGCAGGATTGTTTCCTTTTCCCTTGGATTGCACAGAGAACACATTTCTGTATCCCCCTGGCAGCCTACCAAAAGCCTGTTGTGTCATCATCTGTGGTGTAAAGTCCAAGCACACTGAGGTATCCCAATCCTTGTCGGACCCGTGGGGACCATTCTGATAGATAAAAGCGGGTGATTAAGTAGAGGGTATTTGGAAAGAAATGCTTTTATTTGTACTCGTACGGGAGACTTACCTATGTGCCACACGCAGCAGAACGCTGTGCCAAGCTGTCCATACAGGGAGAATGCGCAGGGCAAGAGGATTCGGTTTAGCAGGAGCAGTTTAGATATAGTTTTAATTTATGTTTTAAGTTTTTTCTTTTTTGGCCTTTTTATCCTAATATCCGCATTGAAAAATATAAAATTTTAGAGTCATGTCATTTGGTATGATTGCGTCCGCCTCTTCTCGCTTTTAATATGAAGACATTAATTAATATTAAATATAAAATTATTAAAGGTATTATTATCGTGAGCGGACGAAAACATTTTGCAAGAAAAATGTATAAATTTCAAATTTAAATAACCGAATATCTTTTAATTATAATATAAAAACCAGTGTCCTATTAAAAACAGTTTATTCAAAATCTTTTTTCTCTGGTCGCCACGTTTCGTTTTGATCTATTTTTGTATTTTACTACAAAAACGTAACTCTTGCTTCTGAGACCTTTCTGAAAACATAAAATCTTAGTGTTTGTTATTTATTGCCATTATTGTTTTATAGAATGAATAATTTTGTTTATTTCAATTACATTATCAGATAGTCCGATTTATTTCTGGTTGTGATACTGGTGGAAATAAATATTTCAAGGGAAATTTTATGTAATAAATCGCCGAAAACCTTTAAAACAAAATGGAATATTGACAGGAGTTTGATGAAAATCACTGTTTACTGGTCCGCTACGTTTCGCTTTTCACCCCTCGGATTGGCGATATAAAACGGACAAATATTGCAGATAAACACGATTATTTGAATATTGTACGTGTTGTTTTTGTCGGGTTTGATAATTGCCTTTACTGACTGATGTTAGGCTTTCATGACTCTTAGCTAACAATATGTGCCAAATTGGTGTATTCCAAGTGCCAAACCGTATCGATGCGGAGTATCCATTACTATTCGTTTTCCCGTATTTAATTAAACCTAATTCTTTTTTAAACCCCTGATCCTTCGGCGACTTATCTTCGGGTTTAACGCTCAATGGAAGCGGCTAATTCCCATATTAAATCCGTTTAACGAATGGCCCGCAATGATTTACCCAGAGCCGAATATGAAATCTGTTTATTATTAAAGGGCCCAGCTCACAAGTTAAAAATTGAAATCGTTTAATAAAATCTACAGGAGTTTTCTTCCTCAGCTTTTTAGTTCCGTTTTAATTTAGGACCCGTCTTGTTTAAGGATGGCTTTAAAAAAAGTTATAACCCCGTTTTATTTAGTCTTTCTTTTTTCCGTTTGACCTTTGAAAGCTTGCTTTTCATTTCTGAACCTAGGGAAGAGTGTTCTGACGGTAAAGTAGTAAACCTGGAAGACAATCTACCGAAATCTTCTCTTTAGTGCGGTCGTAAAACTAAAAAAAAAAAACAAAAAAAAAACTATAAAATTTTCTATGATTTATCCAATCCGTTGAGATTGAGGGGGTGTCGCTGAAAGCTACAAAAGTACAAATTATGATTTTACAGCAACAGTTGACTATAATTTTTTTTAAATTTCTAGCTTTGCTTTTAAAACATCTTGATATAAAATTCTTCTTTACCCTTTACATAATCTAGCTTCCAAATGGTTTAACATAGCATTAATCATTTTAAATTCAATCGAACTGGTATTTTTAATAAATTACATTATGTCTCGTTCTAATGTAACTTGGGATTTATATTGAGATACGATGATTGCGGGTTGGCCCATCATTGGTCTACTTTTTCTCTGGCTATTTGGAAGTTACATTTCATTTGGAGACATGTTTTAAACTACTTTCCAAGATGAAGATAACTTAGAAGCTGAATTGCACGTAAGTTTCCTATGAAATAGATTAATCTATTCTTCTCTACGTCAGTGAACCGTGATTTAGTAGTGTATATTATACAATTTTCTTATTAATGCTATACACTTCTCAGAGGTGTCGTGTGTGTGAGTAATCTTTCTTTTTATAATGCAAATATTACCTGTTCACTTTGGTTTTATTATTCCACTAATTCCTTACAATAGTGTTTATTGAGCTAATAATACGAATATTACAACAGCAAACTTACAAAGTCATGTTTTTTCGTGTTTATTTAATTCGATATTCGTTGAGTTTTTGAACTTGATATTATACTCAATTGAATTAATTTTTAAATAATGTTCATGGGCATTAGAAAAAAATTCACTATTTGTTTCATAATCTTAAGTATACTTTTTATGTCTAATTCGTTCCATTTTATAATAACTTTATCAAAATGTTTAAATTGTAAGACGCCTCTGTTATATTATTGTTTATTCTCCTGATCACAATTAAAATTTTTTTGTTTTATTTTCAAGTCTTTTTTGGTTGTTTAAATCAATTATGCTTTCTCGGTGTTTTGATCTCTCTTTTCACTCTCTCTTACCTGTTCTTTCCTTGTGCCTTTACAATCTCTCTCTCTCTCAGTCTTTCTCTCTCGCTCTTTCTCTCTTTCCCTTGCTCCCACTCTCACACACTCACTCAATTTGTTTATCGCAATTACTCTCTCTCTCTCTCTGACTCTCTCACTCTTTTTTTTTCTCTCTCTCTTTCTATAACTCACACCCTGTGATTTTTAGATGGTCGAAAGGCATAAAAATTACTTTCGGTAATATTTTAAAAGGAAGAGGTCTTACATTACCAGGAAGAAGGCTCATATGAAAGTATTTCTAAACGGTTGGCAGATGGCTGTGGCGAGTTTTTCGATTGGTTCGACAAGCCGTACGGCTGGATGCCCCTTGTTGACGATGGTAATAGTCAAAATAATTAACAATATTTCTATCGAAGATTCGTAGGGTATGCTGAGGTTTAAGGGCTAAAGCGTTGAAGATGGTGAAAGCGCATAGATTGCTTGTTGAAAGACGATAAGAAGCTTGAGAAAAATATCATTTGAGGGTGCTTTTTTATAAGTCAAATCTAAATAGCTATTTTCATTATAGGATGCCATATGCCTCTTCGGTAATAAGTAGCTAGTCTTTTTCAGAGGGGGAAGAAATTTGGCAAGAAGCGAAAAAATGGAGCAGTTGCAAAAGTATTTTTTGTAACATACTTCCTCGCCAAAAATGAAAATAAATGTACTACGTTACGTTTCGTTAATGCTACATCGTATTAAATTATTAAATGCGCATTTTCGTGGAACCATGTTTACAGGATCACGCTTAGTAGAAATAAATGAACGCCGCGTTCGAATATCCGTGGCACAGTTGGCAGTCTGACGAAGGAAAACGAGATAGAAAGCGATTGCAATTTATCGCTTTATTAAACAAATCGTGAAAGGATGGGGAGGAGATCGTTTGTACTTTTCGGGACTAATCTACATAAAGCCATTTTGGGAAGCCCCTATTAGGCCGAAATTAAAGTCTACCTCCTTCCCGTTCTGTAAAGGACCTTTGCAAAAGACATACAATTTGTTTGGGCTCCTTTTCCTTCCAGACACCCCTCCCTTTTACAAACTCCTATTAGGTTGTTTTATTGACCTTGCTCGCATGAGAATTCATAAAATGTTGAACCCTCATTTAAATAAATTAAAAAAAGGGGGGCGTCTATTCTTACATTTCGGTTTTGCACCATAAAAAATACTATACATTAAATCTATATTTGCTTTATTTACTTACCTATGGCAAATACTGTGAGTGAGATAGAAACAAACTTGATCAACCCTGTTTGGCTTTTGAAGTTTATGAAGCCATTAGACAGTTATATTGCCTTCCTTGCCCATTAATGTAAAAAGTGTCGCACATCAAAGGTTGATAGCTGTTATTAAACAAAGGAGAATATGAAAAAATAGCATTTTCATGTATTTTTACACCTTGAGCACCTTTTACTTTTATATGACTCTTTTATATTCCCTTGGTAATCTTATGAAAAACATCCCTGTTACTGCGACTTCCATCAAAAAGCAAAACATCGTAAAAAAGCAGTGTCTCTCTGATGACCTTTTAATAAAACAGATATACTAACAGAATAGCTTTGACATAACAATAAATTTTGGCTTGCTTGTTTTATATAAATTTTAATAAAGTTATTGTATTTCTCCGGATGTTTTCATGTAAATGCGTTTGGTATTTATTTTTGTAGTTTTCTTCTTTCAAATATAAAAAGTTTAATAAAAAATTAAGGTAAAAGGAAAATCGGAACGTAGACATCACATAAATACATCGAGACTTGGCGGATCCTCCTTTGTATTTTATTCTCGTTCGCCAAGGAATTCTCATTTGAACTATTTTGCTGTCATTAAACCAACGCAATAACATTTAATTTATCAATATTTACATAATGCATTTTAAAAATAACTGAAAGAACAAAGTCAAGAATATTAATTATGTTTTCAAAGCGGACCATATCCCGTAAATGTTATACATAATTGGCTAAAAATATAGATGTTTTAAAGCATATTCAATAAAACACATCCAATAAGCCAACAATAACATCAGGTTTAATTAAAAAAGGGGGAAATTACAAATAAAAAGCTATAGACATTTTTGGCATCATCAAAATACCAAAAGTCACCTCTCAACAGATGTACTTTTTTCAAAATTTAGCATTTTTTTAATTGTTATGTTTTTTGTAATCAAAATCTACACAAATTAATAAACTAAAAATCCTCAATAAGATTTATTTTTGATATGGTCTTCAGTTTATGTTGCCTCGTCTGATTTTTATTGCTTCAATACTCCAGGCTGTAATGCTCTTAATCAATTTTTCTTAAAAAAGAAAAGTAGATTGATTACGAAACCAGCGGAAAGTGGCAAATGTTAATTAAATTTTCAACCGAGTATCACCATGGAAGTTTCTGTCGCCTAATTAGCCAAAGTCACTGTGCCATGCATCGTTTTAATTAAAAAATAAGATTTGAAGTAAATTTATTCGTACTTGACATTGTTATTAAAAAAAGTTAGGAAGTTTAGTATCAAAATTAAAATACTTAAGGGTATAGAAGCCGCAATATCAAAACAGCGAGACTTGGCGAACCTCTCATTCAAAAAATGACGTTTTCACAAAATCTTTTAAAAAATCTATATTGATCCATTAACTAGTTGAAAAGAACTTGTAGAAAGTTGTTTGGTTTTTAATGGCGTTGAAAAGAATATGGTTATGACACTTATAACTAACACCTTGGCAGTTTTGGTAATTGGATAAAAACTTATAATAAAGCTTAATAAAATTATTCGTTGTTAATCGTTGATAGAAAGGATAGAAAATTCACAACACTCCAATTCCCAAATCTATGCAGTTACGAGTTTTTGTGCAAAAGAGTTGAAAAGAATAAGCGGAAGAGTGTTATGAAATTTCTCACCCTACAGGAACACCCAGAAAGTTTTGATGTCTTAATCGGCTTAACAGGCTTTGTCAAGGTTGGTTTTAATTGAAAAAGTAAAGAAGTTCCACTTTTTGCAAAATTAAAGGTAAGCTAAAAATACTTTGGCAGTTCTTATATCAAAGACCGGAAGGCGATAGAGGGGCTGACAATAGACCGGAGACGTTTGGAGGGCAGTGGCCTTTACAAAGGAATCCCCCGAGCTCCTGCAGATTTACTATCGTTTTACTTATCGTGGGCGAAAGGGTGGTTTTTGGCGAAAGAGGAGAAAAGGGGATGCTTGGGTGGGCCATAAACTCGTACGCCCCCACGGGCCAGTTCTAAATCGTATTAGCGACTTTTCCTGGACGTCTTCCACCTGACAACTGTTTATACCGGCTCGCATATCATCCCCGAGCCTTGCGAGACGCCGGGGTGACTTTATTACTTTCCGATGGAAAAATACGCGCTGGGCTTTTTCCCAACCGTAGTGCTTTTACTCACTTTCACCTCCCAAAAACAAAAGGTCGAAATAAAGTAGAAGAAAATAAAAATAAATTATTTTTATGTATCACAGTTTGACGAAGAAATGTAATCTCATGGTTCAACTGAGGTTGGATCTCAAAGGGATAAATACGGTCTTAATTGGCAAAAGAAAATATTAACAAACCTTAAAAAAAACCTTATTATACAAGAAGTTATAAAATTTACAGATGAAAATTGTAAATAACCTGGGCTAGGGATCGACCCTAACAAAACAATAGCAAAATGAACCTAAATATTTAGGTGTTATACTAGACAAAAGATTGGTGTTGTAGACCAGAAATTCTGTTCTGGATGTACATAATTAAACTGCATCCAGAGATCGCCACCAGAGCATTCAACTTAAACATAATTAAATGGAGAATCGTGCTGAATTCAAAACAAAACCAGACCGATTATGTGCGCAAAAGAAATCAGTTCAGCTACAAGGGCATAGAAGTAGGGGAAAACGAAAAAGCAGATGCCCTTGCAAGGAACCATTCTTAAGGAATCTTTTTGTAGTATTTGTAGTAATTTTTGAAGTTTCTCAAGGGTCGCACGTAGGGCCTTTTCTTTTTAAAATCTATATGAACGATATCTCTGATTCTCTTCCACCTGCTATGACCCTACTTTTCACAGATGATTTAAAAATATTCTTAAAAATTAATTCTTTTTGTAACTGAACTTCAACATCCCTTAGTAAAACTTAAAATTGGTCCTCAACTAATAATATTCTTTTAAATTCTGACAAATGTTTATTTATGATTTTCCATAAAATAAAATATCCTATCAAATTTAACTACGTTATATCAGAGACTTATTTCGAGTCACATTTATTCAAAATGTGTTATGTTTAGTGACTGTTACTTGATGATTATTTGGAGGTCGTGAGATGTGGTCTGGTGTGATGTAGGTTTAGAAAAACATTTTCTTTATCTTGCCAACGTTTCGATCTTTATTGAGATCATCTTCAGGGCCTGGGATTTATAAACAATGATAAACACAATATAGAAATTTTAAGTTTGATCGAAGTATTTGTATTCATTCAAAGGGTGTGTTTTCTGTGTAGATGTGTCATTGTGTGTCGTGTTGAGAGTGTTAGTTATTATAAATAAAAAAGATTAATATCTCACTAACACTCTCAACACGACTCACAACAGAAAACACACACTTAGGGTGAGTATAAATGCTTTGATTAAACCTAAAATTTCTACATTGTGTACATCATTGTTTATAAATCCCAGGCCCTGAAGTTGATCTCAATAAAGATCGAAACGTTGGCACGATAAAGAAAATGTTTTCTAAACCTAAATCATACAAGACCGCATCTCACAATCTCTAAATAATAATTAATTAAAGGTCACCAAATACTACACATAGTTAATGATCTTGGCATCATTATTGACAGTCAGATAAACTTTCACACACACACATTAATGTTTTATTATTATTTTATTATTGCCAAAGCAAATAAAACTTTAGAATTTATTAGCTGTCATATTAAACCTTTACATGATCCAGATGCATTTAAAATTTTATACACTTTCAATCCACCCGTATCAGTCGCATAAAAGCCGTTCAAAAATTATTTTTACGCCTGATACATTACAGAACAAGCGGAATATACAGAGATACATCATGTTCATCGCTAATATCGGATCTGAGGGGCGTCGGTGGCCGCAACGGTTTAGGCTCATCACTGTAAGGTAAAGGTCCCGGGTTCGACTCCAGCGGCCCTGCATTCGAACCCGACATACTTACAAATTTTTTCAAAAACACCGGCACCCCGAGGACTGATATAACCTCTGCTGTTGCAAACCCTCGTAAAAAAAAAAAGAAAAAACTATCGGATCTGAAATTGACGACTGATCTGACAGAAGGAAATTCTTAGATTGCATATTATTACATAAATTAACTGATTGATCATTAATGCTTAACCGAATTAACTTTTATGTTCCATCTTATTATTCCAGAAAATATATAACATTCTCCATTGATTTCCATAGAACTAATTATGCAAATTAGGTTTTACACCAAGAACACAAATATGGTAAACTCGTTAAAAAGTATAGATATATATAATGTCAGTTTAAGTAAATTTAAACAAATTTTATCATTAGAAAATTAAATATTGAATCATTATTATATTGAATTAATATTGATTTTGGTTATAATTAATAATTGATAATTACATAGATTTAATTAATTTTTCAAATTGTTTCAATTCATTTTAAATTGTGTTATTTTTTTATTTTTCATTATTATTATTGTATTAATCCATACATGGTTAGTGGTCATAATTGATCAAATTAATTAATTTAATTAATTATTCTTTTTATTTAAGGTTTTTGGTTGAGATGAAAAAGTTATTGTCACGAGCGGGATTCGAATCAATGAACTTTCGGCTCAATACGCTATCCTGACACAATAGCTCAAGTGGTTAGAGCAGCGGGGTATTAAGCCGAAGGTCGTGGGTTCAAATCCCGCTCGTGATACTAATTATTTCATCTCAACGATCTCAACCAAAACCTTAGATAAAAATAACAATTAATGAAATTACTTTTTTAATAAACATTTCTAAATTTATGCACAGTTATAACCTTTATAATACTTTTAATGTATACATTTGTAATTAGGAAACAGTGAAATAAATAAATATATACTATCAGCGTCCATCTGAGGAAAGAAGACACTTTGAAAACAGGGATACTATGGAATTTACTCACTGGACGCAAACAATTACAAAAAAGAAAAGAAAAAAAGGCGAGATTTGGAAAGAAAATTGGAAGAGACTCCGAATCCTATCCGTCCATTGCGGACTAAATAGACCCTTGAAGAAAATTGGTATCAACTGGTACAAGCAAATTCTGCGAAGGGGAAGACATACATACAGACATACATAGTCGACTGTGGGGCTTCACTTATCCGCATAACTGCAGAAAAAATACTACTGTTTCAAATAAATAAATAATAGGGCATCAGAGAAAGTTGGAAGGGGCTCTAAAGCCTAACAGCCTAACGGAAGGTCATAATAGGTACTTGAGGAAGATTGATATCATCTAACATAGTACATGTAGTTTCTACGATGAGGCAGAAGATAATCCCAAACTATTACTTAGTACTACACTACAGGAAATGCTTTGGGACTGCAGAAGAAAAACGACTACTAATGAACTCGTTGATGTGCTTTATTTGGGGGATACAATTGCTGTCAATGTGCTTAGTATGTCAACTTCCTCGAATTTTATATCTAGATCTATATTTTTCAACTTGGGAAAAAGTCGAACTGAAGGAGAAAAATAAATCGCTAACTCGACAATTATTTTTATTTTTATAGGTATATCACAGTTTGACGAAGCAATTTAATCGCATGGTTCAACTGAATCTTGAGCGGTATTACAGAACACGGAGAAACGGCCGTCAGTTCCAAGCAGTTCCAATTAATTTTATTTCCGCAAGCAGGTTTTTTCTCAAAAAGAGGTAATATTATGGCAGTTACAAGTTCTTTATATCACTTTCATATAGCTTGCTTTTTTTCAATGCACATATAAAAAAGTATAAAAATCAATTCGTCCTGTTTACCTTTACATTTTTGTCTGTTTTGAAATATAAAAAATTCCTTCTCAAAGGACATTCAATAACATCAAGACAACCATGATATTTTTGTCTAATACATATAAGCCTAATCGGATCGTTTTCTAGATTCTTTCAAGGAATATCAATTTAAACAAAGTGAATGTAATAGTTGTCCAGTGTGAGAAACGCTTCATATTCTTCATCGTATTGAGTTATTTTTAAAGCAAACATTTTGTATAATGTATATACGTCTTGGTAACTAGTTCACCCTTAAATAAAACATCCACTACGTTTGAAGTCTGACCAAAATGCTTTACGTATCAGCATGCATCCGACAGAAAGCCGAAATCAACCGGTTCTGCTGTCCTTTGCTGAAAGAATAAACATGCACATACGATAAGTTGCCGATATATAAAACACATGATAAAGATATACAGGGACATAATGAAATGTTGAACTTAAAACAAAAGTTTCCAGATAATTTTAAATACCAAACTTACTTAATATAAAGAAAAATGTGATCATCATCGTTTATATTTAATTTCATAACTTTTCCAAAATATCTGAATAGTATTGCTGTTTGTTTAAAATTAAGATTTTTTTGGTAGATCGATCGATATTGAATCTCCTTTTCCTCCTCTTCTGTCCATTTTTCAGACACAATTTTTTCGTGGAGGCCATGTCACATATCGAACGTTTTTCCTTATACTAAATATAGTTTTTGGTCAGATTTCCCTTAATCCCTGAGGGGTTAAGATTGGATTTACATTGTTCAAAATATTTACAAAATAAATTACTAAACCAGGAGAAAAAAATTCCTTAAGAGCTAAAGTCTTGAAGATTCTTGTTGTACTGGCCTCAAAAATTCTTTGAAACGACGTTTTAGTGAAATGGTATGACAATGGAGTTAGCGGTTACGGTGGCGCCGTCCTCCATTGCGATGCTTTCGTCATGGTCTCGAAGCGGTGTTGATCTGGCTTTCGGGACTCCTGCACATGAGCAAGTTTTTGTAAGCCTGCCTGTATTCCGAGCTCATGACAACGTAAATGATGGGGTTGATGCACGTCGTCAGATAGATAAGTATGTATCCGGCGATGTTCAACGCTCTCATTTCGATGGCATCACGATAGGTCTTGCTGAGCGTGATCGGGAGGTAGCAGGTGACGAAGGAGGCGAATATGACTAGAATCATTTTCAGAAGTTTCTTGTCTTTGGCCGTCATCTTACCAGGGACCGGAGGGGCGGAGCTGGGACGGCGAGGGCTGCCTTTGAAATGGCTAGTCCTTCTGAACACGGAAGCCATGTGCGAAAGAGTGGAATTGACGGCTGAAGGATGCCTCCGTTTTCCACGTCTTGGAGGTGATGTCGCCCTGGATGAAGAACACATGGAAGTGGGCGAAGCGCTCCTCGACGTCACCTCCTCTTCATTCACGCCCTCTTCTATCCCGGAAGAAGATGATGGTTCAGGGAGGACTTTGAGCTTATTGGGGGAGTTTCCGTAAGGGCTCAGCAGACGGGGACTAGGCGCTAAGGTGACCATTTTGATATTGACGTCGCTGGTGAGTTCGGTAGAACCGTTGTCCAAAAAGGTAGACGATTTTTCAGTTGAAAAAGATTGCGCCGTGCTCGACGTCCCGAATGCCGAATCGTCGGTCGAACTGGTATGGCACTTCCTCAGCAGTCTTACCTTACCGTAATACGGGCTTTTAGACGAGGCCATGACGCTAGAGCTAGCCGAGGCAGCATTTCGGCCGGTCACCCTCGACTTGAGTGCTGTTTTCCTGACTATGTAGAAAATCCGGGCGTAGCACACGACGATGCATATACAGGGTATCACGAAAGCAACGAGAAACAGGAACTCTTTCGGCGACCTGCCTGACGAGTCGGGAAGAATGGAGCACGAACCGATTCTTGGGTCCAGGCCGAACCTGCCCCATTTGCCAAACCATGTAGCTACCAAGGCGCCGAAACCGCATGCCCAAGTTGCCCCGACCATAAGTCCTAGGTATTGTTTTCGATACAACCTAGAACAATAAATATACCTTTAGTATGTACCTACATAAAAATAAAAAATTGTAAATATTTAGGTACTAGTACATAAACGTGCTTATAAATATATATATTTTTTAATTTAACTTAGGGGTTTATAGTGATGATTAGCAACCTGACCAGTTCTGTTGTGTATTCAGTCTACGTTTTGTACCTTTGAATTTGTACCATCTTTTTTGAATATTAGCACTTTCCTTAGTGCCTAACTATTAATTTATTTAGGCGTTGCTATTAATCTTAGTCTTTACAAAGTTCATAGTTGCACCGTTTCCATGCCAATACTGGATTATGATCTAGGACGTGTATCGTCCCTTCCTTAATCCCTTATATCTTTGCGCAATTTAGCTTTAATGCAGTTCAAAGAAGGCCTTTAAATTGGGGAAGACTAGTATGCTCCCGCTATACTTAAAAAAGAAAAAAATCTCTCCCTGTCTGTCTGTCTCTCTCACTCTCTCTCTCTCTCTCTCTCTCTCTCTCTCTCTCTCTCTCTCTCTCTCTCTCTCTCTATGCCTCTTTATCTCGTTTTCATTGCAACTTATTCCACTATCTTTCATCGATTTTCTGTTCTCACCACTAGAGTTTGCAAAGTGATAGATAAAAAAAAGAACATAATTTATTTTATAACAATGTAAAGAAGAAGACACACACGACGTACTCTGTGATTTGATTGAACAGTTATCGTTTTCATTGCTCCGAGGAGAATACCTGAAAACTGCGCATTATTGCCCATTATCACAGGGCTTAACAACTTAGGATACAATACCATCGGTTACGCAGATGTCCGGGTTACAATAAAGGAAGATTAGATTTATGTAGGAGTCGGCCTCTTTACGACCTGTGCACCCCAAACATGTTGGTCTATTGTGCATTTATAAAGAAACATTTGACGACACTGAAAGATGAGTAAGCAATGTGGTTTAAATATCAGTTTTACGAAAGGATCTATCATAAACTTCACAAGAAGAAGAAAGCTAAGCCTAAATCCACCCAATCTAAAAGATGAACCCATAATCTTTTCCGAAGAGACTTAGGTATAAGGGTTGACCAAAGGCTCAAGTGAAGATGTTGTATAGGAAACACTACATAAGATTGGAATTTGATTAAGGATTATGTAGCAAAAACTGGGGAATAAAACTCAGAATGGCGGATTGTTAATACACCACAACGGTCAGACTAGAAATACTAGTGGCCAAAACACTGCATAAGAAGACACAAAACAAACTACAAAGCACTCTCAACACGACATCCAATAATGACACATGTACACAGAAAACAAACACTTTGAGCGCTGAAGATGATCTCAATAAACATCGAAACGTTGGCACGATAAAGAAAATATTTTTCTAAAACCGAAGTCAAACCAGACCGCACCTCACGATCTCCAAATAATCACAGAATACAAAGTTCACAAACATTTTGACTTGTCTCACATGGAAACCGCACACGGATCTCCCACCTTGCACATTCACGTACAAAAGGTGCTTTCGAGAGTGCCAACAGACTCTGAAGAGAGCCATCACAAAATTCTGGATTAGACATAGCAAAATCCCTATTCCAACTATATTCTAAGCGCGTATCATACAAGCCAACGCTGTGTACATAAGTTGATAAAGAAGAAAATGAAATGTGCATGGATTAACTTTTGGTCAGACAGCTATAAAGGTTGTCAAAGCGTATGCTTTAAGCTCCAAATTAGTCCGAAAGAGCCTAAATTGCCTGATGCCCTTAGGACAACACAGCAAGGTTACCTTGAGGTGACTTGTGGGACACGAAGGACGGAAGAAACGAACAGGCAGATCATCAAACCAAACAAAAAGCAGTCCTCTCACCCACCGCTCAACCTCTGATGCACCAGGTATAAGGCAAGTTAAGAGATTCTTAGATTTCTCAAAATGGACGTTTTTAAAAAAGAAACCAGAGATATCAAATACATTTCTAGAAAAGTTACATATGTAGATATATGGAAAAAGATAAATAGATAGATGTAGAATCAGACAATGAATGAATGGATTTAGACAGATAGAGATAAGTAAAAGACTAAGAGTTAACTAGTTGCCATATTCTAGCAGTAATATTACTAATAATTATAAGAAATAATAAATTTTACAAAAAATAATTCACTTTTGACATTCCGTACAGCTTGACTTTTCACATTATTGTAACTATAATTATTCAGAAATCGTGAGATGCGGTCTGGTGAATAAGGCCACATCTCACGATTTCTGAATAATTATCGATTAACGGTCACTAATCACCACACATTGAACAAATAAAAAATTTCATTTGTAATTAAATTATTTTTAAATTTAAAATTTACCAAACAGTACTATTAAATTATGAATTAATAAACGATAATTAAAACAATCTATAATAAACCTAAGACAATAAACACGAGATACAGTTCGAAGAGTACAGTTAAGACTCGGAGCGTTGGCCATTGCTTCCAACGGGTTTCCGTAGTGTAGTGGTTATCACGTGTGCTTCACACGCACAAGGTCCCCGGTTCGATCCCGGGCGGAAACATTAACTTTTTTTTGCTTTTTTCGTGAAACTAAATTTTATTTTGGTCGTTTGTCTTTTTACCGATTTTAGTGCTATGCTTAATTACAACTTTTGGGTTCAATTTGTAATTTTTTCATTTTGCCTGTAAAAAAAAATCCGTTTTCCTTCTTTACTGTCATATACTGCAGGTGCTTTTTTGCATTATCAAAATAGATTTTATATTTTGTTTTATTGTCATATAGCGATAGACATTTTCTTTATTGCGCAATGAATTTTAATGTTGTTTTAAACTATTTTTAAAAATTGATTGTTTTATCTATATACATCTTTTTACATTCATAGCCTTAAAAACTTTATGATTTTTTTAACAATTTATTAGTATTAATTCTTACAGCTGGGAAGATTAAGAATAATATATTCTTCACATAACAATAGAATTTAGTGTTTTTAATATAATAGTTATTTTTAATTATTTGTAACAAAAATTCAATTAGTCATTTTATGCGGGGTAAGTTTAACTTCTGTTCCCCCTATATATTTTTGGGGAAAAACGCCGAGACACGTAAACTTGTAAACTTTTTTTCTCTAGTTTCTTGTGAACCAAAAAGTTTTTATCACATTAGTACAATATATCTGGTCTTATCCATCACATTTTTGAGACGCACTTTTGTGCCCAATAAATCCTTTAAATTTCCAGGATACAATAAATTCTTTAACAAATAATCTCATAATCTATCTATAACTCCCCCCCTCTCTCACTCTCTCTCTCTCTCTCTCTCTCTCTCTCTCTCTCTCTATATATATATATATATATATATATATATGTGTGTGTGTGTGTGTGTGTGTGTGTGTATTTTTCTTAATACATAATCCAGTTTACTTACTTTGGATACATAGTCGGGTGACCGATCATAACGTAACGGTTGAGCGTTATCGCCAGGACGGTGAAAAGTGATACGGCGAGCAAGCCGTATCGCAGAAGGGGGAAGAGTCTGCAAAGGAGGAGTCCGTGCCTCCAGGACTTCCTCCAGAAGGTCGAAGCAGCCAGCGGAAGGTTGAAGCAGCATGACATCAAATCGGAGACGGACAGATTTATTATGAAGACTGCTGTCGCATTCCGGACCTGGAATTTAAAAAGAAAAAGTATTTCACTATTGGTTTTGTCTATAAGCAAAATTAACCTTACAAATAAGTCATATAAATGATCCGTATTAATGTAACCCTCTCTTCTGTTCGGATTAATAAAAAAGGACCACACAATTTGAATTATTGCTTTATAATTTCGCTTCTACTCCCCAAAAATGAAAGGCAAAGAGAAATATACCGGAGGCAAACCAAATGTATTAAGCAAAATTTCTCTATACAAACTTAATATAATTTTTCTTCTGCTACCTCGAATGAAAATATCCATTAAAATTACACAAAACAAAATAAAATAATGTAAGATCCATCTGTATATAGATTTTTGGTCCAATTAACCCTTTTTAACTTAAAATTTGTCTTTTTTTTTAAATTTCAAATTAACCTTATTAATTTAAAATTTAACAGATTCTTTAAATCATTAAACAAACCTAGGAGATGATTATAAGCACGGAAAGTAAATTCCTGTGATTTGAATTTTTTAAAATATAAAATTACAATTAAAATTAAGCAACAATAAAGTATTTTTCTTTATTCTTTCTGAAATATAAAATAAATCCTATATAACATCACATGACAATAAATTACGATTTAGATTAAGTTATATACAAATGAATATAAATGTAAAACGTGTTCTTCTATTAATTTGAGAATTAAGAAACAAAATTGGTGGTTATCAAAAAGGACACGTGAAATTAATTAATTCCAATTAAAATTAAACGTTTAAAATTAAAAAGGAAAACAGAATTCTTCTATTTATTAGAGTACTAATATTTATTTTTTTCTTCTTATTCTATTTAATTTTACATACTGTTTAATTTAAATTGTAATTAATATTCGTGTGGTTTTTAGAGGTCTAATTATTTTATATTTAAAATATATCAATTTAAAGGAAGAATCTTTTATGTTTATATTTAATTTTATATAATTTTTCATTTCAATTGCAATTAAATTTAATATGATTTTTAGATGCCCAATTATTGTATATTTAAAAAAAATTCAAATCAAAAGAATAACCCTTTATTTTTAGATTTAATTTTATATAATTTTTTATTTTAATTGAATTAATTTTCATATGTTTAAAAAATCTCAAATATCTAGGAACTGTACTTTAACATGCTTATATTTCATACCATCTCCTAAGTTTTTAAATATTTTAAATAGTTTTTAGTTTATTTTTATTTTTACTAGGGTTCTCTAACAGCAGGTCAGAGGTCACCTTCGGGGTGTCGGTGTTTGCGAAAGAAAAGCCCATTTGGAAATAGTAGGGTTCGAAAGCAGGGCCGCTGGATTCGAACCCCGCACCTTTACTTTACAGAGACGAGCGCCGTGTTAACGCCTCTCTGAAAATACTTTAAATAAAGGGTTAGTTTTAGATTTTTAATTTTTCATCTTCTTAGTTTTTAAATGAAAAAAAGGTTAATTTTTAAACTTAAAAAGGACTCTCAGTTAAAGATATGATATTTTACAATATTTTGCTTTTATTTTACATAAACTAAATATTTATAGTTTAATGTCTTTTCCTTTTCGATTGATCACTCGAAAAATACATAAAAAAAGCAACTTTATAGTCAAAACTGTACAATGTTTTAGGTTAAACCGACAGAATGACTGGGAGAAGGCACGAGTAAGGCACGGATATTTTGGGATTAGGGATTTTATACTATTTTAAAGAAATGCTGATTAAGTTGATGGGCGGGCGTCTGGACCCGCTAGACTTTGCTGACGTCGTTCTGAGAGGCATCTGGTTGCTTCATAACTTGGATTCCTATGAGCCGAAGGTGGAACTGAGCACCCTGTACCATGCATATTGTACCCACTATCTAGTCCAATTTTGGTGCCGCTTTGTTCTTTCACACTCGGGCCACTCGGCTACCATTACTTGTTTCGCAATTAGATCCTTTTTTCCGTTAAGTTAAATGAACTCTATGACTTAAGGGAATGATGTTTTCTGCCGTTAACCTCTTTTCTCATGTTTTACGCTTCTCAGGTGGCATAATTTTAAGGAGCGTTATTTTCCCAGTGGAGAAACAATTTCGAAGTGTATTTTCCTCTGGTGTCGAAGATCGTTTTTAGTAAAGAGTCAGAGTCAGATTGGGTCGAAGGGACGAGTCACCTTATATCCATCAAGGGTTAAGCAAATGGGACAATGGGGATTACTCTCTCTTGGATATCTCGGCTCTGTCCAATATTCCCTTTCCCTCGGCCATTGATTCTTCCTCTCGGAAAGTAAGCGCTCACTAAACCGTCGGCTTTACTGACGGGAAAAACACGCTCCCTTTCTGGAAACGATTGTCTCGGAGGAGGAGCCACGCCTCCCCTTCTGTCGACGGGGAACCGGCTCTGGCAATTTCCTTATCTGACTTCCTTACGAAATCTAGTCACAAATTTCATATTTTATGCGAAACTACGCCTATCTGTTTACCCTGCGGACGTCGACGAGGAAAAATGCTTGGCCCCTATCGGGTTCTTTTCTTGTTTTGAATTCGGCGAGAGTACGACATTCTTAATTTTGTCACTTATAACTTTCTTTAGTTCATTCATGTAAGAATCAACTATTGGACAATATAAATCAACCAACAGGTAGAAACTTGCTAAAAAAGATAATAATGTTCTTATAAGGAATCGTAAATCAAAGGTCACAACCAGTTCCAAGGTAATCAAAACAGTCCTGTCTTCATGTATTTTTCTTTCCACTAGACAAAAAAAAAGAAAAAAAAGGGCCCTTTTATACTGCAATTCATTTCATAATTTACTTTAAAGAAAATCAAAATATCTTCAAAGCCATAAACTGTGTGAGTCAAATAGGTTTCGAAATTGCATCTCAAATTGTGCTAAAGATTTATAGTTGGTTAATAACATAAATAAAGATTATGGTAAAAAGATTAAAAATAATATTACAAATCAATGTCAACGATTCGAAGGAATTTTGGCTTTTCTTTATGCACTAAAACAAAAAAAGGATTAAGCTCGTAAACCACATTATTTTCGAGAAAAACCCGAAAAATCTTTATTGTGTTTTTCGATGTAAAACGACCTGCTGGGTCGATTGGAACGAGAATTAGGCTTGTAAACCATGTAGTTTTCGAGAAAAACACAAAAAATTAAAGAAAAAAATATTTTTTTTAATCGTCTTATTCGATATAAAACGACGATTGGAACCAGAATGAATCCCGTAAACTACGCACTTTTCAACAGAAACTTAAAAAATCGAACAAAAAAGTTTTTTTTTTAAATTGTCTTATTCGATGAAAAACGACCTGCTGGGTCGATTAAAACAAGAATAAAGTCGTAAACCAAGTAGTTTTCGAGAAATACGGAAAAAAGAACCTTTTTGTCTTATTCGATGTAAAACGACCTGCTGGGTCGATTGGAACCAAAATGAATCTCGTAAAACATGCAGTTTTCCAGAACAACGCAAAAAAAGATTTTTAAAAAATTATCTTATCCGATTTAAAACGACCTTTTGGGTAATAGGGTCGATAATAAGCGCGAAACTTGGAACCAAAATGAATCTCGTAAAACATGCAGTTTTCCAGAAAAACGCAAAAAAAAGATTTTTTAAAAATTATCTTATCCGATTTAAAACGACCTTTTGGGTAATAGGGTCGATAATAAGCGCGAAACTTGGTGGCTACTTCTATCGTTCTTATTAGAAGTGAAAGAGATGTAGCGACTCTTTCGAGGTATCCTTATCCTTCGGTAGGTGCTATTTGTATACTATGATGACCAAGTTTCGCGCTTATTATCCGACATGGTAGTCAAAGCGTCTGTACGCTTTCTGTGCACGGTCATTTCAAGGTGTAGTCAAAAGCGCCATCCATGTCGATGATGGAGAGCTATTTCTTCATATGTTCTACAAATTTGTCCAGTGCAGTCTCGTTAGGATTTCTCTTGGTCCTTTCGTAAACATGTTGTTGGTCATGGAGGTTTTCCCCCAAGATGATTACTCTTTATCTCTTGTCCTAAATTTTCTTGTTTGACAATGAAAGTCAGACTCATTGGCCGTCTTAATTTTTTCTATATCAGAAGTTTCTGTGCTGTATATTTCACCAAAAAGTTGATTAATCGAATAAAATTGCTGCTACTTTTCACTACGCTTACTATTCAGTATGCTATTATACTGATTATAATGTCAACTTAGATCCTTAGTTAATAAAATTCAATAAAACCTTAATGTAGGTTAATATTGAAAGCACTTTAGTCGAACTGGTTTTCGTGTTGCTGGATGGTACTTGGTATCCAAGGAGTGGTGGTTTCATGATTCCTGACTTTTCCGAAAAATAAAGAGCCTCACTCCCTACTGATTTTGTCAGAGGAGGAGACCATTTTTATATTATTGAGTAATTATCGCCAGAGAAATATAAGATCTTTTAAACTGCAAAATAGCAGGCTATAGATATATCCTACCTTTACAAAATCTGCTCAAATTGCTCGAAATATAAAATGGGCCCATTATAACTGAACGAAAGATAATAAAATTTTTGTTTATTTATCCCCTGGGTTTAATCTCCTTTATACAATATGAATCTCATGATATTTTGTGCCAATGTTTCATAGTAACCTTGGTAGACACATTATCATTACTGCATAAAGTTTACTGATATCTTGAAAAATTCAATAAAATCAAAATAATAATTTGCTTCAACTAAAAACAGAAAGATAATTTGTAAATTGTTAATTGTATTTGTATTTTAAGTTAATTGTAACTATTTTATGAATGCATACTTAAAATAAGTTCCCAACACCATTTTGTACAAAAAATCTAATTCTTAAACAAAATAAATATTTTTATGTATTCCCCACTTCAGTGTACTGAACAGTAGAATTGCTACATTTTTGAACAATTTCAACTATTATATGATCCTCTGTTATGGAATGCGGTGTGTAGATGGTTTTACATGCAAATAAAATAATAACAGAATCTACATCCAATTTTCCAACAAACTAATTTTCTTCCGGTAATGAAGGGCTTTAACATGAATATTCCTCGGAAACTGATCGACCGACTAGTCTAGTACCGTTCGTACTTACCTTACTTTATTTACTTGTACAAAAATAAAGGCAGAATGAATAAGTAAAAATAAAAACTTTCGTTTTCAGTACTTTCGTCATTAGTTTTAATTTTATTTTTTTCATTCTATTTTCGTAATTATTAATTTTTCCGGAAGTTCGCCGCGGAACACAGTTTGGGAAGGCCCACTGAAGCCAGACGGCTCCGTCATAGCGTAGTGAATTTTTCAAATTTTTAAAAAGATCTTCCAGTGAGCGATTTGCGATTGTGCTTGAGTACGGCAGCGAGTATTTGGGTCCCCTGTTCCCTGGAGGAAACGGGGTTGTTCTATTGTATGTAGTAATAACAGTTGTGTGTACCTAATCCGTATGGTTATTGAATGTATTTATTAGCGTGAATGTGCCATGTGAAAGGATCGATGGCGGAATATGGAGTATCACATCGACCCTCAATTAAGCTAGCAGTATAATATGGGTAAAGGGTGATCGTGTACTCCATCACCCTAATTGAATGAATGGTATGTAAATAAGCGTGAATGAACGTGAGTACGAATGGGTTTGGAACTGCATGCGTTGGTGCTCAATTTACATAGTTTTTGAACCCTAGAGGAGGTAGGTGGCTGGGCGGATAAGACTGAGGTCTGCCCCCACACTGCCAACACCAGGGGTGAGTGATTCTCGAGTCTGCCGGCAATTTACAGTAAATATCGAAAGCTGGAATTGCCGGTGGACAATAAAAAGCCAATAGGCTCAACTCAGCACGTGTTTGTATGTACCAAATCCAAAATCCAAATCATCTATACATGAACAAATAAACGGACAATAGAAAAATATATTTTTTGATTTGTTCGTAATTTATTTCATTACTTGCGGACTCAACAGTTACTAGTATTTTATTATTACTATTTTATATTATTTAAAATAAAAGTTTGTTTATTTAAAGTTAAAATTTAGACATGTTTAGAATCATTTTTGTTCATTTAATTAATTGAAATTAATTATAGATTTATTGCTAGCCTAGAAATATAGATTTGACCTAGTTGTTGGAATTTTTAGTCCCACCTGATTTTTGCCAAAATTTCAAATGATAATGCTACTTAGTTAAATTCACTAGTTTCGTGGTCCGCTTGACCAATTAATATCTTACAATTAATTAAGGTTTTCAGATCGAGGTCACGATAGCCCAAGTGGTAGAGCAGCGGCGTATCAAGCCGAAGATCGTGGGTTCGAATCCCGCTCGCGCCATTGACTTTTTTATCTCAACTGAAAACCTTAATTGTAAGCTACTTACTTAATTAAATCTAAATTCTTCAAAATAAAATGTTTAAACCGAAAATATATAATAAATAAAAATATGAATTAAATTGTACAAATTTCTCATTTACATTTCCTTCTTTTTGTAAATATATTTTTGTACGAGGGTTCGGTGCAGCAGAGATAATAACCCAAGGGGTGCCGGTGTTTATAAAAAAGCCCATTTGCATTTATTATTATTATTATTTTGTTTTTAATAACTTAAAACGACCTCCATGTCCGTGTTATGCTTTGTAAATTATACATGGAATCATTTTGTCTATAAAAACATCTATTTTATTAATTATAGATTTATTGAAAATTTCGATTTAACAGTGCTTAGGTTTACAGTTTGGGTGCGGCAGGATTTCATTGATGGCCGTTCATCAAGTAGCACTCACGCACATAAAATAAAAAGTTGCCCAAATTAAAAAAAAACTGTTTAATTAATTAATTATAAAAAAAACTGTTTTCATAATTGAAATGTTTGTCCGTTGTTGGAATTAAAGAAACTCTAAACGTTTGAACCCCATTTCGACCTTTGTTGTGCTTAAAAAAAAATTCATTGCTATCAAATACAATCGAGTTCACTGAAATGAAACTTGTTCCAAGCACTAATTGCAAAATTTAGTTTAAAATGCTAGATTTTCTCCTGGCCGTTCTCTGCGCAAACAAAAGTTTTCCCCCCACAAAGTTACAACTCCCTCGGCTTCCTCTCAGTACATTTCCCTCGGAGTGGCAACAAGCCAGCAATTTTTTCCCCAACCGTTCCGCCTTGTATCGACGCACGAGGAAGGGGTGCTGCGTCGTGTAAAATCTCCTTAGTAAAGTGACTATAAAGAAAAAAAAATTAATTAAAGAAAAGGAGATTGCAATTTGAGGGGGTCATCAATCTCGGCCGGTTAAAGTGTCAAGGGGTTTATCATTTTTCACTTAGATATTGCCTCGGTTTTTCTCTTAACACCCGGACGCAGATTGTCCGTCTCTGAAGATCGAGTTTGAAGGGCTGGAAGCAATTAATAACCGAGCTTAATCCCAAGAGTGGTTCTCCCTCTAGTTAATTATTGCTCTTATGGAAAACAAAAGTCGTTTTTTCCTTTAGATTTTTTTCAAACATGAAATTAATTTGGATTTATATCTGTAATGCACTTTAGAGGTTAAAACTGTGGACCTGTTGAATAATTGTTTAGTCTTTAGAAATATAAAAAACTAATAGAAAAAACGAAACACTAAAATAACACACATGACTAAAATCCTCTTGCTGTTTCATCTACTCAACTTGGCATTTGAAAACAAAAACAGTTGACCTGGCTTCAGGGCATGTAACCAATTAAATTTGTGACAAGGCGAATTTCAGCAACCGTACTTTTCCGTCTCCTGTTTCGCCGGTGTACCGTTCCTGTTTTTATCACCCACAGGAAGTTATTTCCGGAGCCTTGTCAAAGAAATGCGAGGTAATTGATTTTTTTTGATCTCTTAGTCTAGCCGGTCTGGAATTCTTTTTTCGTGTTCTGTCCGGGTAGTGATTCACTGCTGAAAATCTACATAACAACTATGGAACTGGTCTAAATGTCCTTGTTGTTTAATTCAAGTGCGTCTGCCCCGTGGGGGTGTCGTCGGAGTGTTATACAACATTTACATGCGCATAAATCTCCCGTTGCATCCTCCATGCATATTGCATGTCACTTCTGTTCTCAGCCAGCTTGACTTAATATATAAAATATATAAATTAGACGCATAGTGGTATTTTGTATGTGATTAAAGACCGGGGGAGGGGGTCAAAATTAAATTATTCCTGCCAGGACGACGGAGATGTTCAAGAACATTGAAAAAGGGTTGACAGAATTTAATTAAAATACATTTTCCATGTTAGCTTTTGACAATTTCTGCACATACTGGTTATTCTCCCATAAACAAACAATAATTTAATTTAAACTGTAAACTTTGGTATGTAACAAGCAAAAAACAATTAAAGGTCGAGGCAAAAGTAAATTGCCAAATTTGATTGAACGAATATTAAAAAAGCTAGTTAATTAATTTTAATCAGTTCAATGTCATAAATATTGCCATCAAAATGGGCCATAAACCGTTTATTTGTAAATTTAATAAATCCATTACAGTTCGTGGTCCGATTGACCAATTAACTTTTTTTTCAATTAATTAATATTTATGAATGGTATTGGTTGAGATAAAGTCGAAGTCACGATAGCTAAAGTGGTAGAGCAGCGGCGTATTTAGCCGAAGGTCTTGGGTTCGAATCCAGCTCGTGTCGCTGACTTTTTTATCGGACCACGAACTGTAATGGATTTAATAATTAAACTGAAGTATATCTTTGCGAAAGCTCTCCATGGCCATTTCATTTGTCGCCGAGAATGAAATAAATTTCACGACATTTGAAAAATGGCAAAAAGGAGGGAAAATTCAAAAGGTTGGGTTGAGATGGGAAGTTGGTGTCCGAGTGGATCGAGGTCACGATAGCTCAAGTGGTTAAGCAGCGGCGAATTTAGCCGAAAGTCGTGGGTTCGAATCCCGCTCGTGAGGTTGACTTTTTTATCTTAAATAATACCTTTCATAAATATTAAATAATTGTAAATTTAATTTTGATTTAAAATATAACTTTTAAACGGAGATGGGTAAGAACATAGAATGGGGTTAAGACAACTTAATTAATATACATTCCCATTACTTGTTAGCTTTCTAACAAATCCTACTCAAAGTGGTACTTTGATTAACAAACACTGATTTAATTTAAATTGTTTTTAGTACAATTTAACTGCACGATTTTTAATGCACTAAGAAATTAAAAGCAAGGGTAAAAGTAAATTTACACTTTTGACTGGACTTTTGTCGTATTTTGTAAAAAGTCTGGAATATCGTTGAGTGTAATACCGACCTTCATGATAAATATTGAAATAAAGAGATCAGGGATGACGCCATGTACGTGAAAAAAACCAATGCTTTTTCTGCTGTCGAGCTTTCGGCTGTATTTAACGCCTTCCTCAGGACACTATTTCATTACAATTAATCTTATGATTCTTCCTTCTTGAAGGTGGGATAATAGGTCATTATTGTCATTGACCTATTATCCCACCTTCAAGAAGGAAGAATCATAAGATTAACTGTTGAGGTCGAAATATAAGAAAACATCATTACAATTAATGTTACGCTACACTATACATATATAAATTATAATGATAAATCTGATAACTTATTTCAAAAATTATTTACAAAACTTAACAATCAATTCGGACATTGGTCCAAATAGAAGGGGCCGGATAACTCAACCCAGACCACCAGGAGAGATAACATGTTATCATTGCCACACAACAATGATGCCAATGGCTTACAAATTTGTCCTAAGTAATTTTCTTTGGTTTCAGAGATATATTACGCTAACAATTTCACATATAACAATTACCGTTTATAAATAATAACAATAAATAAATAAATAAATTACTAATAAACAAATAAATAAATGAAACAATACAACAAACAACAAAGAATGACTATTTTAGTTAAGAATAGAACTATAAATAATACTCAAGTTAGAGATATCTGTTCTCAAATTACAAGCGTTATTGTCAGCTTTTATGTAGAGCGTTTATTTAATTAACCTCCTCCCTAGGTTACGCTCCTTATCAACAATTTCCACTTTCTCAAAATAAAATTTATGATTGAGTTTATGACAATTCTGGGAAAGAGCTGTCCCTGTTTGTCTTCGTCCCTACAGTCGTATTCATGTTGTCTACATCTGCCCTTGAGTAACTGTTTGGTTTGTCCATAATATACCCTTTTACAGTCCTTGCAAGGCATTTGTAAACAGCATTGCTACATAGTTCATTAGGTACTGGGGTTAGGTACTTTGAAAATACACGGTTTCTGAGATTGTTCTTGTATTTGAATGCAAATTAGACGTTCCTCCTAACTCCTCCAAGACTCCTAACCAAATTTAACAATTTATTTGGAATTTCTTTAACATAGGTAATTGTTTTTTATACACTTGAAGTATGGTCACTCTTCCTATCAGGTACATTTGTATTGCAGTTAAACATTAGAATTCTATCATTTAATAATTTTTGTGCCTAGAGGTACAGGATAATCGTTATTGACTAGAATATTGTTCACCGTCTTTTTATAATCAGGGTGGAACTGAGGAGAGCTCAGTTTGAACACTCTGTCAATTAAATTATAAGCCACATTAATTTTTAACTTAAACGAATGGAAGGAATTGAAATTGACATTCCTTTCTGACGATGAAGGTTTCATATACCATATTGTAGTTATTACATTGTTCAATTTACAAACTAACATGTCCAAGTAAGGTAATTACCCATTATTTTCTTTTTCTATTGTGAATTGTAAATTATTGTGGTAATCATTTTTTTAAATGGATTTATGTTCTAGCATATTAGCCAATGACAATGTTATTATGCGTATTTGTTTGGGGGGGGGGAAGGGTAACGTCTCTCACGCTGACCACTCGGCTACCGCGGCCCCCCAACATAAATTGAATGTAATAAATCATCTACATATTTATTTATGTATTTAATTGTGAATGGCAATTGAGTTAACGCCCAATCTAATAAGTCATTCATGACTAAATCCGCCAGAATTGGGGAAAATCTTCCACCCATTGCCAATTCATCTTCTTGCGTATAGAATTCATCTTGGAACTGGAAAAAACCTTCTAATGCAACCACTTCCAACATGTCAATAAGTATATAAAAGGTTTTTTTTGTGATCTCTTCCAACTCCTTCCACCGTCTTGACAATATATATATATATATATATATATATATATATATATCGCAAGACATAATGGCACGCCCGTGAACAATGATTTCACGTCAAAGGACACTAACATCTCACTGTCATCAATAGTTTGTTTTGTTATCCTTAAACTGAAATGAGTTATTAGCATTATACATTTTATGACTGTCAATTTGTTTTGAAATATTGGCCAAGTATTTTGAAAGTTCATAACCTGGGGTCAATATGGAATATTGTTCTTATGAACTTTAGATAACCCATACAATTTTTGGGCTACAGCGTTAGAACTTTTAAATTAAAGCTCGACCGACTGGAATATTAATATTCGTCAGTTCAGTACAGAACAAAATGCATCTTATACGATTCCCCAGAACCTTTTTTAAATTTACAATAAAGTTTTTAAAAGAAGGAAATAATTAAATTAAAGGAAATATAAAAGGGGTTAACTTTTTCAGCCCATTGTTGCCTTGGGGCAACACCAACTTTAAATCGATCTCCATCTTCCCAATCGGTATATATTGTAAACGAAGTGTTTAACAAGTGGGGTAACATTCTTTGATGGCGTCTTTTTCTTCAAAGAAAATTCAAGAAAGCTTTTAATAGTTATTTACCTCCGGTTTTTTCTCACTTTCCAGCTCCGGATTCAATTTAAGACCTCCACATTCAAATCAAATTGTATTTGTTTTTTCCATTTTGCAATCTTTACATAAAAATTATTTTCATAAATACGACGCATTAAAGTTTTAAGAAATGACGAAATGTCGAATTCAAAAGTAGTTCGTATGAATTTAAAATATACCCTGGGGCAACACTGAGGTTCAGTGGAAGAATTTCACTTCTCATAATTTCCCATTGAATCTTATTCTGTTATTGTTTTTCTTCTTCTTATTTTTATTTAATAGCCTTTTAAAGGCAGAGCGGTACCAAAATATTAAAAAATATTTATTTGTTTAAAAATAAATAACCATTTCGTTCTTAAGTACTGCCTTAAATTATTTATATAAAATTATTTATTTGTTTATCTAAGTTTATTACGTATTTTTTTTTATCAGCTTTGTGATGTCACGTATGTTGTAGGAATATCGGGGAGGAGGCCGACAAAGAAAAAGGTTTCATATTTGAGGTCCACCGGACGCTAAATCATAAAATATTTTGCAATGCTATTGGTTTTAATTTGAGACATAGGTTGTAGTCATTAAATAGGCCGAAAGCTATAGTGCAATTTTTGATTTGGGTATTCCGGTAAACAAAGCAAAGGGACAATATATAGGATGTACGCAGACGATGCGATTTGTAACAAATACCAATATAAAATAACCAAACGTAAAAAGATTTATTGATCAGAAATAAAGTCGTGCGAACACATAATTATGATGTGCTCCAAATATATCAAAGAGAAAAAAATTTTTTTTTTGACTATATTTCAACGTCTAGAAGTACCACTCAATTACAAAGCGGTTTTAAAGTAATTCAACATATACCGTAAGAATTTAAGAGTGATCATAAATAAAAAAAATTAGTATATTTTTACAAATTAATGTACTTTTTATTATGCAAGCAATTTAATTTAGAACTTTATGATTATTTGGAGGTCGTGAGATGCGGTCTGGTGTGACATAGGTTTTAGAAAAACATTTTCTTTATCGTACCAACGTTTCGATCTTTATTGAGATCATCTTCAGGGCTCAAAGTGCTCGTTATCCGTGTAGATGTGTCATTCTTTTTCTAAAACCTACGTCATACCAGACCGCATCTCACCTCCAAATAATCATTAAGTAACGGTCACTAAACACTCCACATTAATTTAGAACCTTGGGAAAGTCTACTAGAACTAGATCTCATAGTCTAGGTTTTGTTTCTGTTATGCGAATTATACATATCGTTTTACTATAAGAGTAATATATTTATTTTAAAGTAGAAAATCAACTGTTTCACAGCTTTTTAATCTGTCAAGAACAAGGTAAAAAGGATAGGAACACTCTTGCTCAATAACGCGGTGACCCTTGTCATATGAAAAACATCCCGGTACAAAAACAATGGAGAAAAGTTCAAAACGATATGTCACCCCGTGTCAAACAAGAAAGGAGGGAAAGAAGTACAAAAGTAAAAGTAAACGATACGGGCAAAAGGGGACTTAACCTGACCCAAAGAGAAAGCCGTTGAGGTCTCAAGTTTTAATGAAGTCCGTCTTTGTATAAAATCCACCCTCCTTGGAAGTTTGTTGTATATATAAATGTATATGTAATGTTTTCTTTGTATTTTCTCGTTACAAAGGCAGTGAAGGAGCTTTTAATTAAATTATTTTAATACAAGTATACGGACGGGAACGCTTTTGGAAGTTGCATTGAAATCGTTACGCTTGCTTCTTTGACTTTCTGTTTTCATAAAGGAACGGATTTTTGCATTATAAAGCAAAATTCTGTCTTTTGCTTATCTCTGGAAAAAGATAAACATTTATTCCGCTGGTTTTAAGAGGGATTTTATTGAAATTATTTTTTCTATTTATAACAAAGATAACTGTTAAATCAGTTTACAGCAGCTTTCTGTAAGATTAACCTGTTAGTTAATTATAACCTATAATTTAAAATTAAATTATTTTTAATTTTCACTTAATCTTTTTTATCTTCAAATTAACCATTTTAATTTCTTCTTAACTTTTTTTAAACGCCAAATTAACCTTTCTTAATATACAATAAAACCTTTTTAACATCACATTAGCCATTTTCAATTATTCCGTTTTAATTTAAAATAAACCATCTCTTTAAAACACCAAAAAACTTAGAAGAAGTTAAGAAATGTAATCACTTAAAGTAAAATTCCATCATTTGAAAAGGAAAATATAGATATAAAATAATTGGGAGATTATCGAAGACAATATGAAAATTATATACAATTAAAATTAAAATCATATTAAATAAAATATATCATGTGTAAAATAATATAAAAATTTATAATATATTAAAAAATGCTTAAAGTATATAGGAATCTTTTATGTACAGTTTAGGACGTGTTTAACCGCATATGGTACTGCGGATTTCGGGAAATTAAGCGACATACAACTTACCATATACAAAAGATTCCTTTCCAAAGACCGACTTAATTAATACTCGATATTGAAATGATTATGGGAGACATGCTAAAACTCTAACAACAAACATGTGAGAACTGAAACATCAACTATCAGTAAAGATGATTGAAACTAAACATAAATATACGAATTCCCACTCTTGAAAAACAAATCTGAGCCACTCGATTATTCGAAAAGAAAAACCCTAATTTAGTTATATTTAAGGCAGACAAGAAGAGTACAACTGTAACTTTTGAGAAATTCATTTTGAAAAGGAAGTAAATTTACTATAGGTAACATTTACAAACCACAATTCCAAAAAAAAGATAAACAAAATGTAACACAGGTGGTAGATTCATTATTTAGAGAAAGTTATTTAACCGAACACAAAAAAACCATAATGACAACCAATAATGCAGATCTATCTAAAATCTTTGGCCTTCTAATTCATGACTTAAGTACCCTTCTTAGGCCGATTCATACCTGGTCTTGTATTATCAAAACATGTCATGGATAACGTTAATAAACTAGATAAAGAAAGAGTATAACCTCTACAACTCATACATACATAAGGCATTAATTACAACCTACACCATCGATGAGGATGAAATTCTAATTTTCCCACGAAATTCTAATTAATTCCTACTTCACTAAGCATCCTTTTGGGTCTCATATGTTACATTTTATTAAGACGACACAGTGAAATATAGAATCACTATTTTTTTTACGAGGGTTCGCAACAGCAGAGGTTATATCAACCCTCGGGGAGCCGGTGTTTTTGACAAAAAGCCCATTTGTAAGTATGTCGGGTTCGAATGCAGGGCCGCTGGATTCGAACCCGGGACCTTTACCTTAGAGTGATGAGCGCCGTGTCAACGCCTAAACCGTTCCGGACACCGACGCCCCAAGATGCAACCTTTTACAACACATTCTACAAGTGACTGTCTCAACTGCAAACTTGGTAATTAATGAACTGCTGGATTGGATAAAATTGAAGTTCAATTAGTAGTCACAAAATTAATTACAAATACCTAGACGACCTTTTACTGTTAAAAAAGTCAGATTTGAGATATTACTATATCTAATATCATTTCCAAATTATTCCAAATTTTAACTCGTATCCAGCACTACAATTTACATAGAAAATTGAAGTGGAACGAAAGCTCCCATTTGTACATGTAATGGTGAACAATGGAAACAGGGACAAATTGGTACTACAAACGAACATGTACAGAAAGGCTATTATATTTCTCATCATTCCATATATCAAATGAAGATTAATGAGGCTTATAATCCGAAAAGGATTGACCGTGCTTTTAAACTTACAACAAGTGACCCTTAATTTCACTCAGACAATAAAGCAACAAAATTAAACAGGGAAATGGTTTACTATAAATAGTATTTATTAATTAGATTATTTAAAATTTACTATAAAGCAAGGAATGTGAATGTATGAATAATATCAAAAACTGACCACAGTACCTGATTGTGCCACTTTTATTTACATATTTTAATTAAGTATTTATAAGTTCATTGCAAACATTGCGTTTATTGTGAGCCTGTGGTATTAACACAATTTATTTCTCTTTCTGTAGAGCTCTGAGGAAGACTTAATAAAAGGCAAAATTTGGCAGAAAGGTACTACTACTTCATTTCCACCAAATCTCCGATTCAAAAAATAAATTTGTTAATTTGCATATGATTTTTAAAAACTCAATTATTTTATATTTTGAAAATATATACGAATTTTTGATAATTATATTTCATAAGTTATCCCTTGAAAAGAAACCATTTCAAATCGACCATTTTTTTAAAAGCAGTATTAAGAAACTTAAGAGGTTGGTTTCTTCTTTTATATATTGGTCAAAAAATTGCTCATCCCAACTGCAATATATACGTTTAAACGGCCTTTTTTTAAGGTTAATTTGAAATTCAAAAGACCTAACTTTAATTAAACTCGGTTAGTTAGAAGTAAAAAATAGTTAATATGAAATTAAAAAGTGCTCATTTGAAGTAAAAATAATTAATTTGATATTAAAAGGGAGTTAATTTAACGGGAAAAGTCATACAATTTTTTATAAGGTCTGCTAAATATTTGTTTTACGTTAAACATATTTATTTAAAAAACTTTATTGCATGAATGTTTGTAATTTATTATCGGCTACTTTTTTTAAAAGTGAAAACAGCACTTTAATGCATGCTAATTATTGTGAAACCAGTTAGGTGAAACAACAATTTAAACAAACCAATTCCTAGTACTTTAATAAATTTTTCCTCCTTTCAAAATAAGTGGACCAGACAATCGCAATAAACCTTAGATATAAAACTCTCATAAAAAAATAATTCAGAATACCTAGCATAACAAAAATGGATCGTTAAGCTTTTGATATCGATCAGCTGAAAAAGTTATGGCTTAGCCCGGGACACCCCTTTATCTCCCTCGGCCTAGCGAAAAGGGAGAAAAGCTAGTAAAATACTGGAAAAAACCGGAAGAAGCAACTAGATAAGTTAATTGATGGGCTAAAGGAATCTCAACTCCAGTGGACGTGATCCAATATTGATAAAGGAAAGTAGAAAAAGTTTAATTCGATAAGTTTTTATAAAGTGCACTGTATTAACCTGATGGATATCTTTAATTTCTTCTCTCTGTCATGGTTAGTTTATGAGGCATAAAATTGACTAGAAACATACACTTAGACACTACACGTATAAAACCAACCTCAAAGATATATTTGACACATGTGGTAATACATTTTATGTATTTTTACATACATTTACAATGTGAAGGTTGAATTTGTCTCATCTATACGTGTAACTTTACAACTTTACACGCGATTCAGCCCCAATTTTTACAAATTAATTGGGTATCGATAAACTTGTCGCGTATTGCAACTAATTGGATGGATGGAATGGAATATCAGCTGTCAATTAGTTTGGATTTTGATGGACGGTTGGGTTTCAACCGAGCTTCTTACGGAAAAACGTCCCGTTTTACTTCTGCGACGGCCGTTTTCATTACAGTGGACAGTAAATCTCTGCAAGCCGGCTCCCCGAACGCCCTCTCTGCTTAATTTTAACATAATTCCTCTTTCCTAGCCACATTTATTAACGCCGGTCTCCTCCCGGCAGGAAATGGGTCGAGTGCGCCTCCAGAATCCCCTAACCGCCAAGACTTATAATCACCCCACCGCCAAGCTTCGCTTTCTTCACCCGGCCTCATAATTTATTTCCTACGTTTACACTTAACAGCCCTCGCCCATTTAAAATGCTTTAGGTAAACAACAAAACAATTCAGTGTTTACGGTTGAGATTGTTTCGTAAAACGAAAAACATTTGAGTTTCTCTTTAAAATTGAAATTTTTGAAGAGAAGACGGAAGTATAACTTCAACAAAAGAACACTGACAAGTCTATTTTATAAAATTTAATTAGATTTAATTAACAAATAAAGCATAGCCGAATAAAATGATATCTTAGATTCTCATATTATTTAAGGGCTTAACGACGCGCCGTTTGCAAAACAGAAAAACAGACATACAAATTAATTAGTAGCTTAAAAAAATAAGAAACCAAACATCGCTAACACTGTACAACATAATGTCAATTAAAAAAAAAACGACAGGCATAAAGATAAAGAAATGAATGAACAATTCAAGAAACATATTAGATTCTTATTGGCAATAAATAATTTTTGCCCTACATAGGTCTATTATCAAATCTGTATGATTATAAACATAGGGTGGAAAGCGAACTTTTCCGACAAAAAATTTTTCTTAATATTTTATTACAATATGCAATTTTTAAATTAAAATATGTAATTTGATGAACATAGATATATTTACAGCTATACGTATTGATGGGAGTAAATAATCAATATTATTCTCCCACTTCACTTCACTAAATAAATACGGCTACTTCATGTGTCGCCGAGAATCGAATCCTGATTACACGACGTTTGAAAAATGGCAAAAAGGAGGGAAAATTCGAAAGGTTGTAGGTTGAGATGAGGAGTTGATGTCCGAGTAGATTGAAGTAATGATAGCTCAAGTGGTAGAGCAGCGGCGTGTTGAGCCGAAGGTCGTGGGTTCGAATCCCGGTCGTGACACTAATCTTTTCATTTCAGTCAAGACCTTACATACAAAGAATAATTAATTGAATGAATCAGAGTACTAAATATAATCGATTCACTAAATAAACTTCACCGCCAAGAGAAAGAATGTCGCTATTTCTTCTTGAGACGTCTTGTGGGATTGTACGGGTAGGTTCTGTTGGATAAGGCTTGGGCGAGACTATTGGAGAGACGGGAGAGATTATTACGGAACTTGGTAAATTTTTGAGAAATTATATTTTGGATAAATGGGATTTTAAGATCGTTATGGAGGCTATTGGAGACATAATACGTACAATTTATAAGTGATCTGATGACTTTAGATTGAAAGAATTGGAGATGTTAGATTCTGAAAGGTTTACCGGTTCCCTACAATTTTATCCCGTTTATCTAAGTCGGTTGTAGTAGCGTTTTGTAAATTGTAAGTTTGTTTTTCGTCCATGATTGTCGTCCTATACGTTTTTAGAGTATACTGTAGCGTCTGTTTAGATCATGTCTTTTCAGTCGTATGAACTGATTACACAATAGGTGAATCTAGGTGAAAACCAAGTTAGAGTACGCAGTCGGATTTTGAGATAGGAACATTGTTGTAGTGTATTGTGAAAGGGGAGATTTGCTTTGTAGTGTAAATGTTACATGGATGCACGTGCTTTCACTTAACTTCATTTTCCATTGTCCACACCAATCTACTATATATGTGATATGTCTCTGCAGATCTTCCAAAGCAACCGCAGGACCGGGGGTTGAAGGATAGCTTATCATCGGCAAAAGATGGGGTTAGTGAGAACATCTGCAGTATAACGGATGTAGAGGATTGGTCCGAGCACACTGCCCTGCGGTACTCACTCGGCCAGAGTGCAGTATTCGAATTAATCTAAGCCTTGTCGGACTCGAAAAAACCGCTTTGTTAAATAAGAGCGGAGTATTAAGAAGAGGGTATTTGGAACAAGCTTTAATTTGTACAGGAGACCCTTGTCCGGTCAAATCCCCACAAAAATAAACATTTTCTTCTTTCTCCTCTTCAAGCACTAATCCTCATGTGCGTTGCCTCAAATATCTTCTTACCTGCCGCCTTACAAATTGACACTGGGGTCCCACAAGGTTCAGTTCAGGGGCGAACATTGTTCACCATTTTTATACATGCTCTCTCTCTAGATTTGACTGCCAAACTTCAATTTTTACTGATGACATTATATTGTACATTGTGTAGGGTGAATGCTATTAATGTCAATTTGAAGTGAAATCCTTCACCGGATCGAAAGATTTGATTTCAAGAGGAAACAGTTTCAATACAACAACAATTGAGGGAATATTATTTAGAAACTCAATTTTCAATTCAAAATCAAATTTCTATCCTTACCGTTCAAAAACTTGTAAATTTATAGTTGTGATATCGCGGACTTTATTGGGAGTCCTTGGAGTAATGTGGAATAAATTACATTTGCCCATTGGAAATAAGGTTTCAATCGTGTTTAAAAGTGGTGCGGAGTAAAGTCATAGATCCAACTTCGTGGTAGTGCATTTTGTTACATATTCATTGTTTAGTGCATTGATTTCAACACACTGAAAGCATAATTTACTTCAAATTTCATACACTCCGTGACCTTTCATCTGACCATTGAACTAACCAAACAATCCTCGATACTTCCCCTTTTTCCCCTCGCTAAACATCTCTCATATCAGGGCCACTGGATTGGGAAAAATTCCAATTTGTACTTCTCTTCTATAACTCCGACCCCGTCATAGCTCACCGAACCCTCTATTGACTCACCAAAATTCCATTGAAAGATGGTTAAAAAAATCGACTTAAACTTAACATAAACCCTGAACATAAACCTTCACCCTCTATCTTGTCAGCCTACATCCAATCTATTATAATCTTACCCACATTCCACCGAAAACGTCATCCGCTACTTAAGGCTGTATTTAGGAAAACGACTCACCTGGAATACACATACATGAGGAAATGATAGAACTGAACCGACGATACCGCTTGCTTAAAAGACTACTAGATAATAAATCTAAATTTTCTCTTGACCACAAAATACTCTTATACAACTCAATGATAATTTGGAGGTCGTGAGATGCGTTCCGGTGTGACGTAGGCTTTAGAAAATTATTTTCTTTATCGTGCCAACCTTTCGATCTTTATTGAAATAATCTTCAGGGCCTGGGAGATGATCCCCTGAAGATGATCTCAATAAAGATCGAAACGTTGGCACGATAAAGAAAATGTTTTTCTAAAACCTACCTCACACCAGACCGCATCGCATAACCTCCAAATAATCATCAAGTAACGGTTATTAAACACCGTTTAAATACCAAACATTTATACAACTCAATACTGAAACCACAATGTACATACGGCATAGAAATACGGGGTTCAACCAAACCGCAGAACCCAGATTGAACAATTATGAATCCTCAAATCCATCGTCAACGCCCAGTTCCAGTTCCAGCCGCACCATCCAAGACGTCCTAAATGTTTCTTTTAATCAAAGTTGCAACATCCAAGTAAAAAAATTCCACATTAGCCTCCAATTTCACTTTAATCCTCACGTACGACTTTTCTCCCGATCTCTTCCCAACAATCCTCCTCGACGTTTAAAATACAGAGCCCCCACATATCCGCACTCAAAGAGGGCAAATGATTAAAATGAATAAATTATTTAGTATCATCGAATAATTTCTCCAGTCGATATCTTTAATTGTTCTTTTTCTTTTATATTGTATTATGTTTTTACCTACATAACTCTATTAAAAAAAATACAATGAGATTATTTATATTGCGCTGTAGTTTGCAAGTTTGTGGTGTGATTTGCGCTGTGTAAGAAAAGTTTTGACCGCTGAAACAAACACCATAGAAAATATGTAGTTTCATTTAATGAAATCTCTCTGAATCTCTAAAATCAACGTAACCTCTAAACAAATATTAATCTGATTAAAAAGTTTCTTCTCAACGACATAATGCAAGAGCTTGTTAAACGATTAATAGTACCAGCGCGTGTCGGATGGCCATTTATTTCCATAAAGTGAAGGCGAAGCGATAACGAAGAATGTCGCGTTTTCCCATGTTACAACCCTTTATTTATTGTTTGTACATATTTCACACCGAATCCAATGTGTAAATAACCGTGTTGGTTTAAGCGGTAATTAATACGTTGAACCACAAAACCGCCATTTTGGAAACGAAATTAGTTTAACCCTCGAGAGAGGGAGTCGTTACAACCCCTCTGAGTACTCATTTATACCTGTTCATAACCCTTACGCTTAATTAAAAACTTTAAACCCTTTAACATATACATTAAAAAAGATGGTTGTACTGCCGTAATGTGCAAGCATACCTTTGTTAAAGTGCTGTGCGTCATGCTACGAAATAGTATAATTTATAATAATTATTTTATATTTTGTCAATTTTGTGCGATTAAAACTAGCAAGGTTTAGATTGATTATCTTAAAACGCATTTAATTATTATTCCGAAATTAAAATTATTATTACATTTTTTGTAAGTTATGCTGACATATCGTAAAAATTCAACATGAGTATCACTATTGATAATCTGTTAGTTTTTTGATGCAAACAAATTTTGTACAATATACACATGTTTAATTCATTAAAACAGTTACAAATTCATCTCAGGAAGGTAAAGTTAAAACTTTCCAACAAAACCCCTCTTAGGATTGATATCTTTTACCGTTCAATAAAGAGTGAGATTGCTACATAAAACAATGAAACCTCGTCATAGAAAAGCATCCAAACAGGCTTCAATCCAACAGTTTATTATCTTTTCTAACGGAAACGCTATAACAATTTGAATTATTGGAGAAAAATGAATGCCTCCCTCTCAACGTATATTCAAATAGGATGCCTTTTACGACCCTGGCTGGAGGCGATTCAAAAGGGGCTACCCATTTTTTAGGTTTTCTTTCAGTGAGATCATATTTTTGGGAAAATAGTAATTAACATATTGTTTGTTTACCTTTGCCTGTTGTGAAAATAGACCAATAGTTCAAAAATAGGTATTGTAATATTTTTACATATCTTAGGGTGTAATTAGTGTTCATAAATTGCATTTTTAAATGATACGGTCCAGTTTATATTTTTTGTTTTCTCTGTCCGTTACTTTCCTATTTTCTTGCTAACGCTTCTAACCTTATACATTACTTTTAGTTTGGTGAAGATTAAGACTAAGGAAAGCTTCGTGACAATTTTTTTCCTTGAAGGTTTCGGTTTTTGCAGATTTACAGATTTTAAAGAAAGATTTAAAAAGTGATTGCACTTGCAGATTTTGAGCAAGCAGACGGCCAAAATATTTAAAAAATCATGCAAGGATTATAATAGCATAAAAAATTTTCTTTAAAACATAATATAAAAAAATTGTTTACCAAATTATTCAAAATCAAGTAAGATTTACATTTTTTCTAAGTTTATGGATTTCTAAAATTATAATAGAACGGACCATTGTTTTCTTATAACGTTACCCTTTAGCCGTCACCATATGATGGATGGATAATATTATCCCTTAAACATAAATCGTTCTTTTCTCTAAATTCCTTTATAACTTGCACACATACACAGGTGCATACAAAATTTTACAACATTTACTAAGGTCAACATGGCGAAAAATGTGCGAACGCCATTTTACCCTGTTTAAGAAGAAAATTGTATAATTAATGAATTAATGTTTATGACTAGAGACAACTTTTTCCTTCCTTTTCATCTTTCTTATTTTGAGCCTGTATGTGTGTGTGTGTGAGAGAGAGAGAGAGTGAGAGTGAGAGTGAGAGTGAGAGAGTGAGAGTGAGAGAGTGAGAGAGAGAGTGAGAATGAGAGTGAGAGAGTGAGAGAGAGAGAGGAATGAAAGAGAAAGAGAGAGTGAGAGTGAGAGAGAGAAAGCGCGCGCGCGAGATAGAGAGAGCGACTGAAGAGAAAAAGAGAAAGGGTGAAGAGAGAGAGAGAGAGAGAGAGAGAGAGAGAGAGAGAGAGAGAGAGAGAGAGAGAGAGAGAGAGAGAGAGAGAGAGAGAGAAAGCGAGCGAGCGAGTACGCGCATTGGCCTTATGACACATAACCATCAACGCAGTCCTGCCGTGCATAACGTGTATAACCCGAGCGCCGTGCAAGTTGGACAATTTTATATATATTTCGGCATTTCACCACCTTCAACCTGTCACTTCACAAAAATTATCCCGATTTTTGTGCCGTTTTTGACTTTCTGTATATGTGCAATTTTTATTTGTCATCGGTTTAAGTGATTGTTAGGTGTAGAAAGACTCTAGACAGTTACTGTTTTCTCTTTTTTTGTATCGTTAATTGTATGGTTTTGTGTACAGATAGAGAGAAAAAGTTCCACGGCTATATTTAAACACTGTACAAAAATTAAAATTAACCAGTTTAAACAAAATCATTTTTTGAAAATAAAACCAAAAAAATTTGATTTTGATATAGAGAACAGGAGAAAAGCGAACAAATCGAATAAATTAATTATAAAAATAAGTTAGATATTGAAAAAAATAATAATAAATGAAATGGGAATAAAATCTTTAAAAATTGCTAACAAAAATCTCACTGGTATAACGAATATATCTTAAATTTTAATAAACGTTTTCAATAATTTATTATGAAATGACATAAAAAATGTATTATGTAATTTGGTCGTCACTGATCATTTTGTTCTCCCCATTCTCGCAGGGTTGGTCTTCTATCAGACGTGTCGGCATTTCGTCATCTTCAATGTAGGGTTTGAATGAATTTTGTGAAGATACACACCGAAAAATTAAAACAAATATTTGGAAAACTTTGCTCGTTGCATGTTGTCAAAATGGCTGCTTGTTTTTTAAATTGTTTTGTTCCTTTTAATTTCTATAACATATATCGGCGTTTACTCTGTGTCTTCACTAAAGTGATCCACAGCCAACACTGAAGATGACGAAATGCCGAAACGGGTTTGTCAGACCATCCCAGCGGGGATAGGCAGACCAACATGATTGGCAACGACCAAATGACATTTTTTATGCCATTTCATAATAAATTATTTAAAAAAAATTTAAAATTTAAGATCGGACTGTTATACCAGTGTGTTTTTTAGTGACCAATTTTAAGGTTCAACACTCCGCTGACAACACGGAGCCATATCACAACTACTTTTGTAATTAACCGTACATTATTTAGAACTATTTGTCAAAAAGTTATTTTCTGTTGTAATAAATGTTTTTTTTAAAGAAAATTAAATTATATGACTCAGAAGCTCGTTAAAGCCTTGATTTAAGCCAGGCAAAAGTGTTCGTCCATAGAATTTCGTAAATGGAGATTCAAGATAATTATTACGAACAGCCGTTTTAAAGACGAGCATGGCAAATTAAATATTTATAGTGGTTGAAGGGTCAGCTGCCTTTGATAGGTTGAAACGTTGAGTTTTTTTTTGCAATTTTCAGCCTTAAGCGGGTAAAAATTAAAATAAATAAGACTGTTTAAATTTTAAAATTGAAGTACAAAGTGGGTCCTTTTTTAGTTGAGAAAAGCAAGAATAAGAGCCCCAAAAATGATAAATTGATTCAGACAATAAGCTATTAACTCTTCATTCCAATGCAATTTTTCTTTCGAAAATCTAATATATTCACTAATTTGTTTTTCTTTAAATCGTGAGGTTTTTCAATGGAATCGAATTTTGCGGAAAATTTTATGCTGTATATTTGTGAACAATATATTGAAATTACAATAATACTAATGTTGCAAAAGTTCTTTTTAAGATTTAAACTGCTACATTATAAAGTAAAGACAATGCATACTGAATGCTACAAAAAACAATAACAACATAGAATACCATAAAATATTTGTCTAAAAAATTGAAATAAAGCCACTGTCTAAAGAGGAAAGTTTTACATTTTCAAATTTATTTTAGCCAAATTCATTGTTGAATTCTTAAAGTAAACTGTTTTAAAAAATAGGAACAAAAATAAAACTGTTCAAACATCTCTGTTCCCACTGTTTTAGAAATGAAGCAGATTTCGTTCGTATTGTTTATCTCATATCAAATACCATCGTTAAATTAAAAAGGACATCATTTATTTGTAGAAAGTATTTTTAATGATGTTACGACACACTTTTATATAATATTTTTAATTACAATTCATAGCAATGTTAAGCTGTTTGACGTCAATTTTAGCTGGTTCACATTCTAACATTTATTAACGAGAATAAGTATAATTAAGTATTAGATAAGAGCTGAACGTGCGATGCATTGAATGATACTATGTCAAATCAAAAAAAAAAAAAAAAATGTCAGGGCAACTTTTTTTTAAATATTAATTCTACAAAATCTGATTTACCAATAACACCGTGAGTTAATTGAATAAAAAATAGTAATAGATAGAAATATAAATATAGGATACTAAAAAACATTACGTAATATCGAAGGGATCTTTTTCCCTCCACAACGAGCATGGCAGAGCTTAATGACATATCCCTCGAATTGAGTGTAATACTTCAAAATCATAAATCTTTTTGTAAAATACACGGATTCGCAGAACTAAGGGCAAAAGCACGAGGATGATCCACTAATAAATGACAAATAAGAATAGTTAAAAGGAACAATGCTGATAGGATGAAGATCTGGCTGGTACAGCGATACCACCATTATCATATTCTACTGGATTCCATGACACGAAGGAGTAGACTGAAACGAAGAAGCTTATGTCCTTACAAGGAAGTGTATACCTGATAGGTCTTGAAGCATTTTTGTAGTATAGGGATGCATCCTATCAACGCGTATCTTAGGAAAGAAGACATGGTGAGAGTGAGGAAACTGTGAAATTCACTTATTGGGCAACAATCTGCTTCAAAGGAAGCAGTAAAAAGACTCCGAATCCGAAAGATTCTTCGGAGACAGCGAACTGAATGGGCACTTAAGGAGGATTGGTATCAATGAACATGGAGGAAATGCTTTTGGTATAGAAAACAAATAAATAAAAAATATTAGTTTCTTAAATGAAAAATTTGAGATCCCATCGTGAATCACATACCAGAACAAGAGTTTCTATTTATTAAATTGACGTGATCTTTTAAAAAGACGATTTTCGGTTAAGAGTTTAAAAGACTCACGGTTTAAATTTTATTTAATTTAATAAAAAAATTAAAATTAATTAAAAATAATATTGTTAAATGAAATATTCAATGCTTCTCATATTTCGTACTCTTTAAACGTGTGGCGGATGACTGCAATTTTAGAAAAGAAGAAAGGAGTTTAGTAAGGATGAATAATTTAGCCAGGCAAGATTAATTACAACGGTTAGGCTCCCTCGGGAAAAGTACGGGGAAGAGGAGCTCATCCGACTTAACCGGGGTTTGAGACAGCCCCTTACTTAATATTTCCTTTCCAGGCGAATCGCTTTTTTCGCTTACAACCGAGCCTAATGGGTTTTTGTCCAGTTATACGCTGGTCAAAAGATTGTAACACCATAAAAAACCGATCGGTTTTCGTTTAAATACAAATTACAACGTCCTTTGTAATTAACACCGGGGTAAAGGAATCTGGGTTAATCTTATTAATACCATCTCCACTTAACTTTAATGACACCTTTTAGTTTAATTATTGGAGTAAATGTTTGCATGAAAACTGTATAAATAGCTCTAATGAAAATAAATAAAAATATAATTTGTAATAATTAAAATAGTAATGAAGGCATAATCTTTATCTGAATTTGAAAATACATATTAATAATTATTTATATCAAAACTAATTTAACTCAAATCAAAACATTGTTATATTTTGCTATCCACAGGATGAACTGTAAACTTAATTTCACTATTTTCTTGGTCCGCTTGACCAATTAATACATTACAATTAATTAAGGTTTTTTAGTAGAGATAAAAAGTCACTGGCACGAGCGGGATTCGAACCCACGATCTTCGGCTTGATACACCGGTGCTCTACAACTTGAGCTATCGTGACCTCGATCCACTCGGACACCAACTTCCTATCTCAACTCCACCTTTTGAATTTTCCCTCGTTTTTGCCATTGCCGATTACACGACATTTGAAAAATGGCAAAAAGGAGTTACTCATTAAATCGCGAATCAGCTTCCTGCGAATTTCGGTCAGGGATACGGATAAACCTGTTATCCTGGAAAGTTAGTTCAAAACTTTTTTGGCTCATGTCGAACCAGACAAAAATAAAAAATATATAACGCAGTTTGTTTTACAAAATCAATCCAATAAAAGGTTATAGGGAGGAACACAAATTAAGCTCATCCTTTAAATTTATACATTATAAAATTGTTATATTTAAATTTTGTTAAACTTTTGGAGCATTACAGATTATTTAACTCGAATCCGTCACAATCGTAATTGTTTGTTAATTAAACTATTAACTAGAAAGAAAAGATTTTTTAGCTGCTGGGAAAATTGCAAAAAAATCTATTTTTCAATTTTCTTGGAGAAGGCATACAATCGTAATTGTTTGTTAATTAACACACGATCTTCGGCTAGATACGCCGCTGCCTACCACTTGAGCTATCGTGACCTCGATCCACTCGGACATCAATTTCTCATCTCAACCCCACCTTTTGAATTTTTCAAATGTCGTGTAATCGGCAATGGCAAAAAGGAGGGAAAATTCAAAAGGTGTGGTTGAGATGGGAAGTTAGTGTCCGAGTGGATCGAATTCACGATAGCTCAAGTGGTAGAGCAGCGGCGTATCTAGCCGAAGATCGTGGGTTCGAATCCCGCTCGTGCCATTGACTTTTTTATCTCAACTAAAAAAAACCTTAATTAATTGTAATGTAAACTTAATAGTTCTGGAGGTTAGTCTTTTTGTCAAATTAAACTAAAAAGTCCTTATTGTCCAGAATCTGATTATAAATTGTATTCCATATTTTCACTTTTCACGTTACTTCGACCTCTCAAACTTCATTTCGTTAAGTACTCGTATCCTTTAAAATATTAATCCGACTGAAAAGTTGCTTACACACATGGAAAGAGCATCGAAAACCCTATGAGGTTGACTTTTTTTATTGCAACCTCAAGTAAACAAAATACGAAATCAGAACATAAACTTTGACGAGTTTCCAAAGTTCTTGTCTAAAGTTTATGTATGACTTTCTTGGTTCTGTAAATACTGACGGATATGAGCGCTTACAGGAAAGTTGCTTTTACTAATGAACTTTTAACCACATGTACCTGATTTCTCAAAAAACAGTTATTGCCGATGTAGAGTTAATGTTTAATTCCTACAGACTGATTTTTCGATTATAAATGCTTTATAAAAAGTGATTAAAATTTGAAACTTGTTTTAAAAATTAATGAAAATAATACGAAGTAAATACAAATAGAAACACAAAGAATAAAACTTCTAAAAATTAAAGTAAATGTTCAAAATATCAACCTTCTGGAAGATTGCAAGCCTGACATCGTTTTCTGACACGTTTTACTGCTCTCAAGAGTTAATCCCGCTTCTCTGCTCTCTTAACTGCACAGGATTAATTCATGAGGCCATCCTTACTTTCATATATATATATGTATATGTATATATATATANTATATATATACAGGGTGGCCCCAATCGATTCAGCCACACTTCCTTCCAGATCTTATAGGAAATTGAACGCTGAGTAAAAAAGGTCCTATGAACCTGTATCCGCGAACCCTTCAGTTCCGAGCTACAGGCAAAAAACCATGAAAAACCTCATTTTTTTACCTTATTCATGAAATTGTTAGTAAACCGTTAGCCTAACCGTAAAACAGCTCAAAACATCTGTAGAGGATCGAATGAGATTAAAACCAGCCTGATCGGCCGAAAATTTCATTTTTGGCGATTTTTCGAAGTTATGAGGTGAAGGGGTACACAAAATTCACCATTTCTGACATTTTTATCGAAAATTCACAACTTGAACACCATATCGAATTCTCCGTCACATTAGACCAACCCCAGTCCGATTCATGAAACATTCGAATTGTGGCTAATTTACTGCTTTTCACCCAAATCGAATGTTACTGTTTTCTGATGGGTGCCCCCTACTGAATGAAATAATGTACGAAAACTCTGAACGGCTTACTTAACAATTTTAGAAAGTGTACGCATCTTTTAATGAATATTACATTTTATTTATTGAAAAAAACCATTACAATAGCTTGAGCGAAAAATAGCGACAATTTTCTGCATTGCCAGTGCGATAGTGAGCCGAGTTTGGAGTTCACGAAAAAACGTGTTGTTTCGACTGTTTTACGGTGAGGCTAACGGTTTACTAACAATTTCACGAATATGGTCAAAAAACGTGGTTTTTCATGTATTTTTGTCTGCAGCTCGGAACTGAAGGGTTTTCGGACACAGGTTCATAGGACTTTTTTTACTCAGCGTTCAATTTCCTATAAGATCTAGAAGGAAGTGTGGCTGAATCGATTGGGGCCACCTTGTATATATACGCAAAGATTCTTCATTGCTGTAAGTATGTAAGTATCTGTAGCAGTGTTGAGAGGTGAAAGAATAACCTGCTTCTGGGCTGACCGACGCACGAGTCTAATCCTAAAGATCAAATTTGAGAAGCATGCTCCGCGTTTATTATTTAGTGGGTTTATTCCGGATATAGAGAAAAAGACTATAAAAACCGATTTTGCAACAGCAGAGGTTTTATCAACCCTCAGCGTGGCAGTGATATTGGTTATTTTGAGTACACCTCAATTTGGTCGCTTCTAGTGACTATCAGACTCCCTGTACGTTTTAATGGTCGTTGAAATTGATGATTAACGAATGTCAGGAGGATTAGCAATGTGTCGCATGATTTCTCTTTTCCAAGGAGATTTATGATTCTGACTGATTCACCACGGCCTCAACAACTCATGACACAAACAAAATTAACAAATTGCTACCGGCGCAGACAAAAGGTAAAAACTGACGGAAAGAAAAACGTTGATCCATCTTTTGTTGGCTAACAGAGATTAATTATGATATGATTAATCTAAAATGTTTCTCATGGAACAAATAATATTATTATAAAGGTCGAGAGTAATAGGTGTTGCGAAATTTTTGACGGGAAATATATATTTATATAATTAATCATTAGAGTTAACAATGTTGCGGTAAAGTACCTCGTTTGCCGGGCAAACGACGTCAAGAAACATTGACGAAAGTATCTCATTTCGTGAGATATCTCAGACGGATAATATTACACGAATGAAACCCCATTTTCATTTTTCCCCACTTAAAAAAACGTAACGATAGGAGTAAATTAACAAACGGTATAAATGGCTTAACTTAGCTGTCAGAGATTGCAATCCATTCAAAATAACTCCGACTGTTTAAATATGCAGTAAATACATAAGCTTTATCTTCGAGTTTACTTATTAAGATTCGCATTGCTTTCTTGACTTATAGTAAGATATTAAATAAATTGAATATTCGCAACAATATCATTGCAAAGTTAGTAATTCAATGTAGTAGTTCAAACAAACTTAAAATAAAAATTCTTGGCGTAATATTTATAACAGAATATGGGATTAGTGACTTTCAGTTAGTTCTTCAGCACCAAGTGGCGTGGAATATATGTTGTTTTACATTAAACGAACTATTGCACTAAATTTATTACTGTTGCTTATATTATCAAATAAATAGCAGTTATGTTTTTGTTAGAAAGTATAATTTAGAATATTTAGAATATAATTGAACTCATAAATTAGATTCCGTCTAAAGTAAGCGAAGTAATTACTATGGAAGTGTTGGTCCTTCTTTTGTCTCGTCTAAATCTGATAAAAAATACATTATTTGTATATTTAATGAAACGATGATTATTGAGGGTTAATAATGAGGCTCTAGCTTTGACATGTGTTTGGTGGTTCTGTAGCTATTACGTCCTGTCTAATGTGGCCTATTCGTTTTTCTTATACTGCTGCTGTATGACGTTGATCTTTATGCACTTACTCTATCCCATTCAATCAGTTTTGCTAACTGTAACAAAAGTCCTAATAGTGCTAATATTGAAAAATGATTATGTAGTGTTGCATAATTTTTCAAATGCTTTTGGATGAATCAACAGACGACACTTAATATCCAACTGCACCAAAATTTTAATTTGGATCTTTAACTAATTAAGATTTTAGATGTTATTATTTCTGAATTACTCACAAGTTGTCAATTTCAAATCCAGATCTCATATTGTTTATAAATTTAGTAATTCCGGGTTCCACAGGGATCCAACTTGGGTCCTCTTCTATTTTCCATGTACATTCCTTCTATTCCAACTTTATGCAGATGGATTGCCAGTTCATATCCTTCTTGTAGCTGAACTGTACCTCGGAATTAATAGTTTTAAACTTGAACATATTGTTATATCGGAATGGAGCAAAAATAATTTCTTGACTATTAATCCAACCAAAACACATACGATTGTTGTCTATGATGAAAAAATCATTACTCCTGTCTTACCTAAGATTATTATCCAAAAGATGGCAATCCTTTTATTTTATTTTGTAAAACGTTTTATCACTTCCAATTTGTTGTCTTAACCATGTTAATTTTATCAGTAGAAAGGCGTATTTTACTTAATATACTATTTACTATGCTTATTTTACTTCTTAAATCTCTTATTACTTTATTTTTACTTATGGATGCCCTTTATTTTGTTTTACTCTTGATTATTTATCCCTCCAACGTCTGAGATTTGATTGCTCATACATTTGTTTGATGTTTTCTTTCTACTGTTCGATGATTTTTCAATTCATCAATCCTCGCCATTCTTTTTACATGTATACATGTTTTCTTCCTATAGGTAATGGTAGCAACCTGAAAATAAGTTTTATTTGGCTGTTGGTGTTGTTTTAACAGCATATGATGAAACATAAAGATATCGACCTAAAGCAAAGAGCATAATTGAAATTGTCCTAAACTTAATTTAATTCTTAACATTGAACATTACAGTACAGAAGGCATAGAGAAGACGCTTCTATTACTTGTTTTACTTATAACAATAAAAAAAGACAACAGAAAGGTGTGAAGTGAGTAGAAATGTTTTATTCTGTTTCGCTTGAACTTCCGCGATATTTGTTTTATTATGTATGTCCTGGGGATTATGTTTTTCTGGCTTAAAAATATTAAAGCAATCTCATTTCCATGCAGTTTTAAATTAGTTTATAACTCGGTTTAGGAAGTTGCTGAAACAGTAAAAATAAATGGAATATATAAAACATTTCAACATTTTGTTTTAAGACTAATATATAGTTTTTGTTTTGTGATGATGATTATTAACGAAGCCCAGAGAGCGGGTGGAAATAGACATGCCGATTTCTCAATTTATTCAAAAGATTCCTTTCGAGTGACGCGTGTAAATGTCATTTCCTCCATTTCCACGACCATTTCCCCTCTCACGTTTTTCTTGCCGACAGCATTAAAACCCCCTGGTCTCATCTACATATTTCATTTCCTCGCATTGCGTCCCTCGACTACAATCAGAATTGAAGCACGTGAAGTTCTTAAAAGGACGTCGACCCCCCTCCCCCACCACACCAACAATAAGAGGGATTGGCCGAGGTGAGGATCATCAATCCCGGCCAACGTTGATAAACGGTGATAACAGAGAGCCTAAACCGGGTAGCCATGGATACACAGCTTTAACCGTTCAACCCCCCGCACACATTCATTACCGGTCCACTTAAACATACCTTTGACTAATATAGGCTAAATTGGCTAAGCATTAATCAAGCGATACCACATCGTATGATTATGAATCAATCTATCAACACTAATATTAAACTACTTAAATATTAAAACGTTTGCCATAGAAAATGAGAATGACGAGTAAAGCATATTTTATTTTAATACTTGCGAACTAGGGCAAGAAACAAAAAACAGACGAAATAGTAAAAAAAGTCATAAATTTGGACACTCCAAAAAAGGGAATGCTCAGGAAACTAAGTCAAAAGTAAAACTGAAGTCAGTGAAAAAAACACAAAAAAACAATCATTCCTATCTGATTGTAGAAAATTTTTCTGAAATTTGGGATTCATAGGGAGAATGCTAATAGACGGAAAGGTAGGAGACAGGTGCTGGGTTCAACTTTTTCGGTCGTGGGCGAACTAAGGCGTGTTTCCAGGCTTACCTATAGAGGCTGAGTTTAACTTCTGACCCCCATTTTTTTATTATAGCGTGAAAAATCACTCTAACCAACTTTTTGTTTAGTTTCTCAGTTACAAATTCTGCTTAGGTAGGTAAAGTTAAAACTTTCCAACAAAACCCCTATCAGGATGGATATCTTTTACCGTTCAATAAAGAATGAGATTGCTACATAAAACAATGAAACCTCGTCATAGAAAAGCANTTTATTACCTTTTCTAACGGAAACGCTATAACAATTTGAATTACTGGAAGAAAATGAATGTCTACCTCTCAACGTATATTCAAATAGGAAGCCTTCTACGAGCCTGGCTGGAGGCGATTGAAAAAGGGTTACCCATTTTTTAGTTTTTTTTTCAGTGAGATAATATTTTTGGGAATATAGTAATTAACATATTGTTTGTGTACCTTTATCTGTAATATATTAATCAACATTTTTTTTTGTATGCCTTTGCCTGTGATTCTGAATACTTTTTTGTAAATAGACCATTAGTTAAAAAATCGATATTGTAATTTTTTGCATTCTTATTCTGCAACTAAGTTTCATAAAGTGCTTTTGTAAATGATTCGGCCCAGATTTTATTACTTTTAGTTTGGTGAAGATTTCGGACAAGGAAAGTTCCGTGGCAATTTTTTCCTTGAAGATTTTGGTTTTAGTGTATTTGAAGATTGTAAAGATAGATTTAAAAAGTGATTGCATTTGCAGAAGGCCAAAATATTTGAATATCACGTTTACAAAATCATGGAAGGCTTATAATAGAGTAAAAATTTTTCTTTAAAACAAAATATTAAAAAAAAATTATCAAATTATTGAAAATCTAGTAAGATTTACATTTTTCTAAGTTTATGTATTTCTAAAATTATAATAGAACGGACCATCGTTTTCTTATAACGTTACCCTTTAGCCGTCACCATATGATGGATGGATTACATTATCCCTTAAACATAAATCGTTCTTTTATCTAAATTCCTTTATAACTTGCACACATACACAGGTGCATAAAAAGTTTTACAACATTTACTAAGGTCAACATGGCGAAAAATGTGCGAACGCCATTTTACCCTGTTTAAGAAGAAAATTGTATAATTAATGAATTAATGTTTATGNAGAGAATGAAAGAGAAAGAGAGAGTGAGAGTGAGAGAGAGAAAGCGCGCGCGCGAGATAGAGAGAGCGACTGAAGAGAAAAAGAGAAAGGGTGAAGAGAGAGAGAGAGAGAGAGAGAGAGAGAGAGAGAGAGAGAGAGAGAGAGAGAGAGAGAGAGAGAGAGAGAGAGAGAGAGAAAGCGAGCGAGCGAGTACGCGCATTGGCCTTATGACACATAACCATCAACGCAGTCCTGCCGTGCATAACGTGTATAACCCGAGCGCCGTGCAAGTTGGACAATTTTATATATATTTCGGCATTTCACCACCTTCAACCTGTCACTTCACAAAAATTATCCCGATTTTTGTGCCGTTTTTGACTTTCTGTATATGTGCAATTTTTATTTGTCATCGGTTTAAGTGATTGTTAGGTGTAGAAAATCTAGACAGTTACTGTTTTCTCTTTTTTTGTATCGTTAATTGTATGGTTTTGTGTACAGATAGAGAGAAAAAGTTCCACGGCTATATTTAAACACTGTACAAAAATTAAAATTAACCAGTTTAAACAAAATGTTCATGGTTTGAATGAATTTTGTGAAGATACACACCGAAAAATTAAAACAAATATTTGGAAAACTTTGCTCGTTGCATGTTGCCAAAATAGCTGCTTGTTTTTTAAATTGTTTTGTTCCTTTTAATTTCTATAACATATATCGGCGTTTACTCTATGTGTCTTCACTAAAGTTCCTTCCTTTTATCTTTCTTATTTTGAGCCTGTTTATGTGTGTGTGCGCGCGTGTGTGTGTGAGAGAGAGAGAGAGAGAAAATTATCTCGATTTTTGTGCCGTTTTTGACTTTCTGTATATGTGAAATTTTTATTTGTCATCGGTTTAAGTGATTGTTAGGAATAGAAAATGTATGTAGTTATTGTCTTTTTATTTAATATTGTGAATTTTTATGTTTTGTGTACGGATAGAGAGAAAAAATACCACGGCAAGATTTAAACATAAATCACTCTAAACTTTTATTTTCCCTTTAGTTTCTCACCCAAATATATTGAACTAACTCTCCAGGGTAGCGGGACATAAATAAGGGATTAATTATTTCAAATGGCAGGGTCATAAATGTAGAGTTATTGATAGGATTTTTTTGACGATGAATTAAGCAGTACAAACGATTTTTATTCAGTTCACAAATTATTAGTAAAAAAACTATTTTATTATTACAGGCTTAATTTCTGAAAATTATTGTATAAACAGTAAGTTAAGGAAAAGTAAATGGATTCAATCAACAGGTCACAAAAGTAATCGGAATCAGAGTTTGTTTGCTTATTTTTGTTTACTTTTCTGGCATTTAGGGTAACAATCCAATCTCTATTTCTCGTTTATCCATTCTGTTAGTTTGTTTAAAAAAATGCATGCAAATGTACAACGTTTCTGCGATGGAAAAACGTCTCCACGTTATTATTCTACGGGAAAAGGAAAGACACAGTATTACTGGTCATTAGACGGCATTTCCAGCTGGGCATTCGGCAGATTTTCTCAGTGTTAGCCGGTGTTCGATCGATTAGTTTGTTTCGAGTTATTATCTTATAAATATTGAATTTTTTGTGTATCAAAGTTTTGCTAATATGTTTGTGGGGTTGTTTTCAGTGAATATAATTGTTTTATATTAATTATACTTGTTGGTGTTTCTATTTCTTTAGTTACGGAGGAGTGATGGGACGTCTCAATCTTATTTTCATGAAGACCAAATCTATCCGTTCTTATATAATATATTAAAAAAATACATTAGAGGCGGGAATTTCGTAGTATACTGCCCATGATGTGGTGTGGATATATAGATAGGAAGACAGAATCGCGATCGCAGATAGGGCAGGTTGACGGAAAATCTTGCTATTGAAGCACGAGCGGAAAATATTATGGACAGTAAAAAAAGGATCCGTTTATGAGCGCTCCCAAAATATCAGCAGAAACTCGTTCGTCTGCAGGAATCGTGGTGAACCCCGAAACTATTCGCCTTGTATTATGTAAATCCAATATTTCAAAGAGGAACGGCTGAAAAAGCCTTGCGAAACTGTGTTTCTTGGTCGAACTTTTTCTAGGTTCAAGTCATTTTCGCAGTAAGAAAATAAACCTATTTTCCACACTCTTCTACAATGGTGGTTAAAATGTAAAACTTTATTTTTTGGTTAAAAAATAAAGGGTTATATGTCTCGTGTTTTTTCCACAAACGCCCCAATAAAAAAAATAGGAGATACAGAAGTTAAACTCACCCTGTCTATGTTAAAAGAACGTAGAAATTGAATATACGTTGAACGCATAAAATGAATGCTGGTTGTACCAAAATATTTGACAATATTAAAATAACTGACAGTTAAAACTATCTCTGACTTACCAGAGAAAATACAAAACTTTGGAAAATAGTTAACCAATAAATACTACGTCCAGCAATAAAATTACGCAATATTCAAACTTGTTACTCAAAAAAGTTAGAAACATTTTAAACATTCAATTTGTATTAAAAAACTTATAAATAGTAAGTACTTTATAAGTACTATTAGTATTTTTACAGGATTATTCACATCAAAACTATTAAAATAATGAAAATGTATTGTGTATTCTCAGTAAATTTAACAATGCATATAATCTTTTGAATCTTTTGGCAGACGAGGTTCGCTGTTTCAACTAAGTTGCTTGTTTTGCTTATTGAAAACCAATATCAATTAAGCCTCAGTCGTGCTCGAGTCGATAGATTTCTATCAAACTGCCTACTGCAGACCGTCAATCGAGCAGTTTTGCCTTTGACAGTAAAACATTAATCGTACTATTCCCTCTCTGAATAAAATCGTGAGGGAAATAATATTTCCTTTTAGCGTCGAAGGTTGTTTTTAATTAAGATTCACCATTAAAAACATTCATATAACAAGAAAAGAGTTTCCGCAAAAAATAATGTATGTGAAAGTGAGAAAAATACGAAATAAGTAGAGAAATATACACAAATCTAATATTCACAGAAGAAAAATTGTGGATCTGAAAAATCAAGATAGAATAAATAATTTTTATACATGGTTATAATATATTAAGGAACTGGACGGCATTTCTGATTGATATATAATTTTTAGCTCAGTCTGTTCCTTCAGAAATCATGTCATCGATATTGGAAGTAAGACGTTGAAGAAATTAGGTTTTATCTTACGCTTTTCTAAACTAACAATGGCTATATACCTGTGTCCTAAAACCAATGTTGAAATATGGGTCGGTGGTGTGATGGACCAACACTCTTCAGGCCAAAGCAATAAGTCTGCTAAGTAGCAAGACAAGCGTATCTCAGTGTAACTAGTGCCATGAGCACAACGCCAACCGCGGTCCTGGAAGTTTTGTTAAATTTCCCACCACTTCACATTTTAATCAAAGGAGAAGCCAGAGCAGCATCCCACAGGCTCATAAATTGACAACCATCCTAAGATAAGCCATGTGAATAAACAATGGAAACTGAGGGAGATGCAGGCAGATGCCATTCTAGGTATGCCAATTGATGCCACTACTCCAAAGTACAATTTCACCAAGAAGTACAAAGTACTGATACCAGAACGGGAAGAATGGGCGAAGGGAACACCAAAGACACACTAAAGACAAATTCCTATTGGCATATTGACGGCTCCAAAACCGACAAGGGTACGGGAGCTGGGGTCTTTGGGATGAACCCCAAGACCGAACTGACGGTAAACTTAGGCAAGTATGCTACAGTTTTCGAGCCTTGCGAGGCAAAGGCAAAGAGTGTTTGGAAATGCAAGGAGGCCCAGACGGAAGTCAGCGACACAAATGACCTGAACCTGGCACGGGTTCCTGGACATTCGGGGCATAGAGGCAACGAAAAGTTGACATGTTGGCCAAAAAGGGAGCCAACATGGACTCTATGGGCCCAGAACCCTACTGCGGCTTAGCAGCCTTCCACAAAAGAGAGTACATCTTAAAATGGATCCTTAATGAGTCCAAAACCTGGTGGAACAATACCACAGGTATGAGGCACGCGAAGAGATTCATAGAAGAACCATCCGCAAAACTTACAAAAGAATTATTGGAAGGCAATCGCAACCGAACCAGGATTCTGGGTGGACTCCTGACGGGGCACTGCTCCTTAAGAAAGCACATGCACCGGATAGGAGTACAGACAGAAGAAACACTGTGCAGATACTGCCAGGAAGAGGAGGAGACCGCAGAATACATTTTATGTTGCAGGTTCTTGCAACTAGGACAAAAAAAAAACACAAGCAAGATCCTAAATCAAGGAACCGCTGGCAAAGTTTTGGAGCCTGGTTAATAGCCTGAAGCTGGCCAGTGAGTTATAATTAACAGAAAAGCACAACAGATCTATTTAAGTCGAGGTGCAGTAGCACTTGTGACCGCCACTCTTATCCCTATCCCTATCCCTACGCTTTTCTTCTGATTTTCGCAAACGACTTGTCAGTACAACTCTCTACATTACCTTGTTAGAAGCCACATGGAATAGGGGGTTGAAATAACCTCTCGGAAAGGGTCTACAGGAAGGCTATCTATTTTCTAACTTTGAAATTTGCCTCGCTTAAATTCCTTGCCCTGATTGAATCTTCGTAAAATTGACACTCTGGCAGCAGATCCTTGTCATCTTAGGGCTTCATCTAAAAGCTTTACAACGGTGTCATCTTTTCATCTGAAATTTTTAATACTTGCTTCTGGTAGTTCTTAGGTCACTTAGGTCGCTTAGGACCTGTGTTCTCTTCCTGCGGAGATACCTTCTCACGCCTATCGTCTGTTGCTAACATTGTCTCCAGGTTCACCGAGCTTTTCTCCGTCTGACTTCCTGGTTTTAAAAATAAAATTCGAGAAAATTTGTTACACAAAGAGGTAAAGGTCAAAGTTACATTTTAATGTTCATTTTGGTTACATTTTATTGATTGTAATTATATTCCTAATATTTGATTACTTATATTTAGTATGTATTCTATTCTAATTCTATTTTAATGCTTACTTTTATTTGTACTATTAATAATTATTTAATTATAATTTTTTCTTGACGGTTTCTTTTTGGGCCATGAGATTGATGAATCTGTATTTGTAGTAAATAAATAAATAGAGAGGCAGATAAAAACAGATTATAAGGGGATATTAATTTCATTATAGTGAAAAGAGTTTATATTGAAAAATCTTGCTTTACTGTTACGATTTCGTAGCCTTTGACCAACTGGCAGTATTAAAATTTCCACCTTACGCTTTTGTCACCGGGTCATCGTGGGTATAAAGGGAAGGAACATGGGAAGGGGTGAAAGTTGTTAAGGGCGAGTACACACACGGGGTGGGTTGGCATCTGGTGTGTAAACACCGAGCGGAATGCGGTTGTCGGTGGTTGCTCAAGGGGAGGGTGTGAGTCGGTCTCGCTCGAGAAACTCGCAAGGATCCCCCTCGCCCACTGGATCTCTTAACAAAGCTCTTTTCGAAAAGCGTTTGCCCAAACCGGTGGCCAATTTATTTGTTTGCCCTTTTAGTTATTGTTATTATTATTAGCAGTAGTAGGACAAAAGGTCCTTTAATAGACCTTCAATAAGCCGCTCTTCAACAAAAGTTGTAAAATAATATTTAGTTGTTTTTTGTTAATTAATGACGCTGAGCTAATATTAAATTTTACCGGGCAAGTTTTGGGATGTGTTTTGTGATGAATATGTCGTGTTTAGTGACCGTTACTTAATGATTATTTGGAGGTCGTGAGATGCGGTCTGGTGTGACGTAGGTTTTAGAAAAACATTTTCTTTATCGTGCCAACGTTTCGATTTTTATTGAGATCATCTTCAGGGCTCAATAAAGATCGAAACGTTGTAACGATAAAAAAATGTTTGTGGTGAATTTTAACACGCAGAATAATGATATTTCTATTTATTTTATCCTTTGTTATTGAAAATTACAAGGATATTTTTGAAAACACCTTTTCGTAATCGAAGGAACACACTTTTTTTAGGTTATTACGTTGTTTTCATGATAATTTACATGCTTTTGTAAAGTTTTACTGTATCAAAAGTATTCAAAACTAGCTTACTATCTACTCTGTTTGACCAGTTTTTGTGTTTTTTTAAGTTAAATGTATGTAAAAAATTCCTTTTAGCGTAAAAAGCGAATTTCGGGGAAAGGGGGAAGTTGTAAAAAATAAAGAATTTATGTACTATTATGTAACAAATTGATCAAACAGCTCGATAGATTTTGGGTGAAATGAAAAAAAAAATCAATCAAAAGTGGGGATTTTTTTAATTGCGCCGGCAAACTGCACTGGTTTCAACTTCCTCACGTTTTAAACTTTCTAATTTCTTTTACTTTCTCTAGCCAAACACTAGGCTTCGTTCAGACTACCCCGAATTCTCGATATTCCTCGGGGTAATTGGGGATAAATAATTATTAATTCACTGTATATAGTTTAAAATATTTATGATACTCCCATCGCTGTGCTTCACCCTACACTGACAATTTCACCACACTACTGGCACCGGCGTGGTTTCAATCCCGTTCGAAGGTGCCCATGTGTGATTTTGACCTATGCGCAACCTTGCAAGTATGCACTTTTCCATTTTATATCTAGCCTTCGCACCCCCAAGTATTTTTTATATTTATATAATTTAGAGTGTTTCGTTCGTTCCAGAGGGTTCTCATTCATTTTTTTAAAGCATCGTTATTTATCAACTGTTTTTATTTTTTATGTTTTATTTTTACTTCTGACAAGTCATCAGCAGGAGATATATGTGCTTATTTAATTTTTCGTTTTTCTTTTAAATAATCCAGAATATGCTTCAACCGCTCCGTTCTTTTACGCTACTCACCATAAGTCCTGCTTCATTGATTATCCCTTGTTCTTTCAACTACCTTGCAGAGTATATTTTGTCTATGAATCCCTCATTAATGTTTATTTTTCTCTTTTTTATATGTAAACTTATTTCGAGTCACATTTATTCAAAATGGGTGGTGTTTATTGACCGTTACTTGATGATTATTTGGAGGTTGTGAGATGTGGTCTGGTGGGACGTAGGTTTTAAAAAAACATTTTCTTTATCGTGCCAACGTTTCGATCTTTATTGAGATCAACTTCAGGGCCTTGTGTTGTCTGCATTTCAACAGAAAGTTCTCTGGTTGATAGCCGATGCAAATTTCTCCCCATTGTTGGCGATGTCCTTCAATAATAAAATAATCATCAAGTAACGGTCACTAAACACAACACATTTCTACAAGAGAAGAACGAAGAACATGGAATTCTATGAAAAGATTTCAACTACATATGGACACCAAGCGAAGAGAATTCTGAAGGACATCAACAATGAAGAAGAAGCTTGCAGACTACACAAGACGCTGAAGATGATCTAAATAAAGATCGAAACGTTGGCACGATAAAGAAAATGTTTTTCTAAAACCTACTTCACACCAGACCGCATCTCAAGACCTCCAAATAATTTATTCAAAATCTTTCAGATGATTTGCTGTCCATTTTTTTATTGTCATTGATAAGATTTAGTCCTGACTAGTGTAGATTTACAAATGAAAATATTGAAATTGTTTCCTAAAAAAAAACATAATAAGACAAATGTATGTTATTAAAAAAATTAATTGACAACTTCTTGAATTGTTATCAGGAAAACGTTTTTTGGAGAGCAATTCGTTCAGAAATTATCATCCCTACATACAGTAGAATTGGGTTTTCCTTTGTTCATAACCGGTGAAAAATCGTTGAAGGGTGAATTATTAGGCCGTCTGTTAAAAAGAATATCTTGTGTTCTTACAAGACGACTTGTACTTATCACTTGACGTAATAAATGGTTCCCGTATCCCGTCTTACAGGCGGCTTTTCTTCTTTTGCAACAAAACCTAAAAACTCATTTTTCAAAGAGAAATAGTTTAATTTTGAACAACAATGAGATCCACTTCTCTTCCGAAATTACACAACAATGTCACTACGTTATGAACATTAGCAATAATATTTTTGATTCGCATACATAGACCAAAACAGACAGGAACCTGTGCTCGGAAAAATAAAACAAAATTTATTTGAAATCGCTTGACGTTGACAAAAGAAAAGGTTTTTTGCCCAGTATTGGCAATGCAGCAACAATTGTCACATTGCGGCAATAGCTGAACGGAAATCTGTTTTGGACGTCTGTCAATCTCATGTACGATATATCAAATGAATGCTGAATTTTGTTGGCATATACTTCATAGAATTGTAAATTTTTTTTGTATTTATTCCTAAAATCGAGTCCTATGCGTGACAGTTAGTGAGAGGTAGACCGAGAGAAAACGAGAGAGATATAGATTAGAAAAGTAAGAATATAATTAGAGATTCAGAGATAATAAAACGAAATATTTTGAAATAAAATTAAGATCGATAAACAGCATGCGTGACAGTTTTCTTTTTAAAAAAAGGAAGAGAGAAGAGCAAGCATATATCTATCTATATCTATATCATACATCTGTCAANTTATATATATATATAGATAGATAGATAGATCGACAGAAAGAGATCGAGAGAGAAATAGAAAGAGTAAGACAGAGAGAAACAAAGAGGCAGTGTGGTAGAGGAAAGCAAAGCGAAAACCATAAAAACTGCCACTAGAAGGCAAATATCCATTGACGAGAAATGGACACAGAAATAGATAGCTGGATTGATAAATAGATAGATAGATAAAGAGAAAAGGAGACAGTGAGGGCGATAGAGAGAGAGGGAGAGAGAGCGAAAGAGAGAGAGAGTGAGAGAGAGAAAGGGAGAGAGAGAGAGAGAGCGAGAGAGAGAGAGAGAGAAATTAATTAATTTCATAAAGAGGTTTTATAAAATTTCAAGGATTTACTGCGGATGATTTACATTCGGCGATGGCCTGCCATCTTTGATGTACTTTTCCCTTTTTGCATTTCATTCCTTCCATTTCACTTTTCTGACATGGCAGCCAAGCTATATTTACGACAAATTGACTTTGGGTGTTAAACTAACCGACTCTCTCGTCTGTCTATATTGCTTGCCAGCCTCTCTCTGCCGCATAGTCTCGTTAGTCAATAATAAAAATATACATAAAATAAACGTAGAAACTGGACACTTTTAACAACAGGTTCAAGGCCACTCTTAGGTCACTACAAACACTATCAACATCTAGGCTGGTGGAGGAAACTGTTGAAATTATCTATAGGATCACTTCTAGTAGTAACCCTCATTTGGATACCAGCACATAAAGGTCACTATGGCAATGAAGAGGCGGACAGCCTGGCCAAAGAAGGATCAAATACTGCGTTTGTCGGGCCACAACCGGTATTACCCCACTCTATAAGCACAGCGAAAGAGAGTATTAGTTGCTGGGGTTTGAAACAATTCCTTAAAGAATGGAATCTGTCCCCCGGACATAGGCAATCGAAGGAGTTTGTGAAGGAGATCAAACCATAGAATCGAAATGGCTATTCTCTATCTCAAGGAAGGGAATTAGGATGCTGATAGGTATCCTGACGGGCCATTGAGGGCTTTCAGAAGACACCTCTTCGTAATGGGTATTTTACCAGACCCCTTCTGCCGTTTTTGTGAAATAAAAGAAGAAACGGCACGGCACTACCTCGCAGAGTGCGATAGGTACGCCAGGTATAGATTCGAAACTTTTGAAGGAGAAGACATTACCAAATCACTCCCCGAGATAAAATGGTCCAAAATCTTGGATTTGTGAACAAGTCCAAGAGGTTTATGCAAGACACGTGAACCGACCAATTCCCGGACCCTTTAGGGATGGGGTACGAGTCTACCCAGGTATTTAACCCCTCGGGTCTTGGTCGCCCGCCCTGCGTAATATATATATATATATATATATANTATATATATATATAAAACAACAGGTTCAATACACCACGCTCATAAACTACCTTCACACGCCAAACTTCATTTATTCTGCCCCGGAGTATCCACTATTCTTCGGGAAATACGAAAAGGAGCCTCTACCAATAACGCTAATAAATTACGTTCACACATCAGATTTCATTTTCACTGTTCAAGAGAACTTGGATTTTCCTAGGGGTGATTGGGGAAAAAGTCCAACTATACACGGTAATGCATTCACACACCAGAGTATTCCCCACTAATAATTTACATTCGTTCAATACATTGACGCAAATAAGAATTGAAGAAAACTGAAAGAAGAAGTCACCCTTTTTATTCAGTCCAATAGATACAGACATATAGCACATATATAAGTCATTCCTGTCGCATCACTCGCAATTAATCAAGGTCTAGTCTTTCCATTCTCGCTAATAAATACATTCGTTTCAAAAATATACAGGCAACAATAAAAATAAAAAGATCTGTTGAATCGGCACTGGGTACACTTGCCGGATTATACCTAAGGACTTACATGTATAACAGGCAGACAGTTCCTTACTGAAATAGGCAAAGACCTGAAACGCGTTCGAGTAAGATAAAAAACTCGCGACTGTAGACGGACCCATTTGAATATATGTTTAACGATCGACCAACATCGATCATCAACTTTGACACTAAATACAATTAAAAATGACTGATAATTACCCTGATGGGCGGATGCCCATGTGTGATCTAGGTGTGCCCAATGTAACCAGGTAAGTATTACCATTTCTCTTCGACATCTAGACTCCGTAGTTATCGTACCATGTCCGTAGTCGGGCATCTGAGACAAAATTTTTGTACTTTCCTTATTGTTTTGAACTGATTGAATTAAAACCAAAATTGATTTCAATTCTTACATTGTTTGGATTTTCATTTGCATAATTCTTCAGAAACTAGGACTTTCGCAACCCTCTTCCTCTTTATTCATGGGGATGATCCGGTGGCGTAAATCAAACGTCATAAACGGTTCCTGGATAATGAAAATAACTCGCAATTAATTATCAAAGTGCTTTCTTCCCCTCTTTAGCCCGGAGGAACTGTGCAGATAAATTCAGAACAACCGGCAATTACACCGTTAAGAGTGTTATTAACTCTCGGAGGGTTGCATGTCCTTTTGTTTACACCCTTTTTCGAAAGAGAGGCCGCTATTTCCTCTCATTGTCCCTTTTAAACGCATTGGAATAATATGCGGAGCCATGTGGATTTTGAATATTTAAATTTCTACGGGCTTGTAAAATAATATCCCGTTATAAAACTGGGCGATAAGGTTCTTCATGAATATATTTATTACATTTTCACTACCTATGAAATTCATTTTATTGATGAAGTAATAAATTTAAGATTTTTTAGCTTTACGCTGTAATTCTATTTGACCTGAAAATTTTATTTATTTTTATAGAAGAAAATACATCTTATCATGTTGATAGCACAACAAAACATTTTTTAATTAAAATTACACTAGAGATTACGTAATAAGGGGTTCTAGAAAAATTCAGAGGGTTCTTTTAAGAACTATTTTAACAAGAAACTTAATTCTAAAGTGTTTGCGGTAAGCTTCGCCCCTTTGAAACTCCATTATGGAAAATACTTAAATGTAACAATTACAACTTAATTTCTCTCTAAAGTAAAAGATATTATAGTTTATCGTCCTTGAATATCAAACCGAATGGGCTTTTAAGGCAAAATAAAACGAGCTAACTCTTGTTTTTATAGTCGCCAATTAGCATCCAATCGGTTTGATACGATGGCCTCATTTTGGCCGGACCTGATGGGAACTTCTTGCCGAAGAAAATCAACACCAGGGAAAATGAACTTGGCGAGACGCCAAGTTGGAAAATACTGTTTTCTCCCTTGTAAAAAATATGCTTCATGGTCTTCAGACTGAGGATAATCGTGGGAAAATAGTTTTATATGTGAAGATTTCTGTTAACAGTATATCGTAAAAAAATGGATTCAAGAAACAAAAAGTAGTTAAAGCATCATAATTTATCATCTCTGGTCCGCCCTTTTTCTATTTTATATATAGTTTTATATTTTTCAGGTTATCTTTTGGTTTAATCGATATTGTTTTTTTAATTAAACGACAAACATTCTATGAGAAGAGCAATGTTTTTTCGTTTTTTAGCAAGGCGTCTGTATAACAACATTCTTTATAGACGTTAGTGTAACTTACTATTATTAAAAGACTTTTTACTTTCAGTACTTTGATGCAAATTTTACATTATTATTGGTCTGTCTGTCCCAACTGTGTGTGAGATTTACCTGACCTTTATCGCTCAGTGTCACGTTAGTGTTTTTAATCACTTATCGATTAAGAAGTGTTTCTAAGTTATAGTTTTAGTTGGTTTTTAATTTAGATAATAATTCAAGATTTTGTATATATATATTTGTAAATATAGCTTCAAAATATATATACAGAAATGCTTTTAAATTGTCCAATTTAGTTAAAATTTGTCAGATAACAAAATAAAACATGAAGCGTTTGAGGCAACAACCACGGCCGTTTTAAAGCCTGAATAATGGAAAAAGTAACATCACAACCCCGAGGAAATGATTTAAAGTTCGGACATTAATCAAGCTGGGAGTGCGGTTTAATCCTTAACAATCTACACGAGGAAGTGATAGTGAGAAGAGAGTGATAGCAGTGAGGCGACTGTGCTGAAGGCATTAGTACTCTTATCAGTGTCCAGCCCCATTCGTCTTAAGAAGTAACGCTTCGGTTCACACGAGCCGAAATGCCGTTTTAATTTGACCTCAAATAGCGACGTCTGAAAAAATGAAATAATTCGTTTCCAAATGTAGCGGAAAGGTGAAATATTTCTCGTGGTCGCCTGATGTCAAAGTGGGGTCAATAAGAAGATTCGAGTTTTGAGCAAACAGGTGTTTTTTATATTACGAAAACCCCTTCATCTCGTTTTCAGACTGCGTGACACCTGCTTTACGTTAAAAGATGAAAGATGCTTTGCGAAAAAGCATTTCAAAACCACTTAAAAACGGACAAAAACATATGTAGATGTCAAGCTTATGAAAGAATTGTAGCTGTATAATTTAAAGAAGAAAAATTTAGATCCAACCCTTAGTACAACAACCCTAAGCATGTAATATTACAAACATTTAACACATTTCACTAAAAAAAAAAATAAATAAATAAAATTGTATAACGGGTTTGTAATTTCTTTCTTTTGTTTGTTCCAATCTGTTATGTTTTGCTTTATAAAAAACCTGTCCACTTATATGTATTTGAAAAAGATATTGTATTAAGCTTTGTTGTTAATGCTTGTTATGTGTCTGTCACGCATTATTTCCCTCCCTCCAACTCTCTCTCTCTCTCTCTCTCTCTCTCTCTCTCTCTCTCTCTCTCTCTCCCTCTCTCTCAATTTTTCATTTTTTCTCTGTAGTCGTTCTCTTCTAGCTGCTTGAATTATGAAAATATTAATTAAAAATTATTTGGCTATAAGTAGAGTCCAGTTTTGAACGCATTACCAATATTCAAATATTCCTCATAATATGCACTAAAATCCCCCTTCATATACGCCATATAATTAGCACAGAGCCATCTCCCGACTAATAATTAACTGATTTTATTTTTAATCGAGGCATTTTTTTGTCTAGTACATATTAATTTCGTAGGACGGAAAAACCACGATTGAAGCTGAGGTTCACCAAGGTTCAGTCTTAGGGCCAACCCTTTTTAACATTTTTACAAACGCAATCTCTAAACTTGACTTAAAAATTGCGATGCACCCTGACGACTTAGTTATGTTGATCATCATAGTGGGTTGATGCAATAACAAAAAAAAAAAAAAAGATGAAAGCTAAAAACAGAAGCTATAATATTTGCTAATGCATGTTTAAATTGTTAGGATTATTTATTGGAATATATAAACAATTTCAAACTCAAGTGTTAACAGGACACGGAAATTTTCGAGTATACCTCAAATTCAAAAAGTTACCCAGCCCCATTTGTACCGAGTGCGGAGTGGAAGACAGTGTCCTACACAGGATTTTTAACTGTGTTCTCTTAGAACCCGCGATAGAACCGGTGAAATTGTTATTTCGTAAAAGATGGCCACCAACATTAAATGACCTAACAAAAGAAAAGCGCGCCTTCTAAACGCTAAAGGCAATAAGCCAAGCTATTGTAAACTAGGCACCTACTTATTTATTTATAAGTTTGTTTATTTATTGATTTATAGTGATAAATTGTAAGATAGGTACACTAATTAAGTAAGGTAGGTTAACAGTGTTTTATTAGATCTTTAAAATTCGGGCTGTTTACTCCTTATTTATTAAGGCTTTAGTAAATTATACGTAGTATAGTCAATATGTTAATATTTAATTATCAAAGGAGTAACCAGCAAGGGGAGACTTCTTAGTTGGTACAAATAATCAGCAAGAAATACAAGAATTTACCCTTACCCTTACCTTCCTTGGGCCTCCTCCCCTCACGGCGAGACCGAAGGAAGGCGTTAAGTACCCCAGGACCCAAAATTAGAAGTAAAACTAGATTAGAAGCCGAGGTCCGCCGGTAAAAAGGTATGGCGGGGAGGTGGAGGGATAAATTTTTTTTTTCAAAAGATATTATGACTGTTCTCTCTCTTTAACTCTCTTGTTCTCTCTTTGTCTCTATCTCCCTGTCTCTGTCTGTCTTTTATTATATTCATTTTTTGTTACTGTTTATATATTATTTACTGTTTATGTACAGCGTGTACAGTAATATTATGATACTGTTTATATATTATGTCGATTTTAATAAGCCCAATAAAAGCAAAGAGATTTCTTTTTATTATCCTTCAACTTGATTTGTTAAACATTTTTATTATTTTTTAAAACAACACATTTCTCCTATGCTCTTACTGTCTCTTGACGGTGCCTAAAATGGCAAAAGATTCCATTTGCAACTTTTTTGATCTGTTTATTCACTTGATTACAGAATAAAAAATAAATAAAAACACTTACCTATGTAAAAGTAGTGTAATAGAAAAAAAATCAGTCAGTTCTAAACTGAATTACCTGAAACAAAAACAACAGAAATTTATTTCTCTAGTTAGAAAAAATCTTTTTACATCTAGTTGTAAGTTTAACTTTTTTTCATATTTCGTAGTTTTTGTTATCGTGGTTTTATGTTGTATATGTCCATCCCCTGGATAATGTTTAAGGGTAGTGACTTGGAAATGTCAGAAGTTTTACAAAGTTTTTGTAAATTATGGCAGACACGGCTAAAAATACAATATACGATATAATACGAAATACAAGAGAGCTGAATTTCAGCTATTCATTGCGAATCGCGGCCGAGGGGACAAACTATTTCAAAATACTGTTTTTCATTTTATTTTAAAGCTATGGTTTGTCCCGCGATTCGTACCCAGAAGAAGTACCAGTTGGACGCCCTGACCTCTCAGCCACATCAGTGGATTTTTTTTCTTCTAGTTGTACTCAGAAGTGATTTCTCCAGGAACATAAATTTATATTTTATATGAAATCAAAACCTTTACCTGACTTTAAAAATGCAATAAAAACGTGTTTAAAAGAAAGTGACAGCTTCCATGGGCCGGATCAGCCGAGAAGCTCACATGTTTCAAGAACACTATCGATCGGTGGCCCTCGGGAGACTTGACTAGTACACGGAGGGTCATCCCCATCAGATTAAGAAGAGGTCTTGCGAGGCACACTTATTTTTGGTCGCTACGTGACAGGCATGCAGAGAAAGGTTGCTCGATGTGTCCCATCTAACTGAAAGGTGCAATTACTCGGCTCCATGTAGACAGCGCATACTAATTCCAACAGATAAGAAAATTATGCTGGAGCAAGGCAGCGTGTATTGGGTCCCTGTTCCGATTCTTAGAGGAAACAGGGTTATTTTATTGTCTATAGTACTGATATATGTATGCTTTGGTGTGTGTGTTTGTAGAGAGTTAATGTATGTATTAGCGCGAATGTGAAGTGTGAGAGGCACTATGGCGGAATCTTGAGTACCCCATCGAACCTCAATTAGGTTTCTTATATAATACGTGTAAAGGGTGATGGATATAGTAGATAATACTACTACCTTAACTGAGTGAAAGGTACGTAAATAAGTATTAATATATTTAGCAGTGAGAGTAGAAAATTATTGCGTTCGGAGTTACAATGACCTAGTTGTTGATAGACCCCCAAGTCGGTGGGTAGACGGACAAGACCGAGGTCTGACCCGCTTTGCCAAACCCCGGGGTGGGTGATTCTTGAGCTCTGACGGTAATTTATTGTCAATTATAAAAGCTGGAATTGCCAGTGGACTGCGAGAAGTGATAGGCTCAACTCTGCATACATGTGTAGATATGAGCTGATACAATCAGTAAAATGGATTTTTTAAAAAGTAATATCTGAATTTTTTTCGAGTTTTTGTTATAAAGCTGAAAAAAGCAGTGTAAGAGAGTCCACGCACCGCAGTAATTTAAAAAAGTCTTATTTGTTCTCAGACATGAAAGGTCATATAGTCACATACTCCAGTTGGCGTTTATTATTACGCTTTTAATTTAGTGGTTTTGTTCTTGTATGCTTTTGTAATAATTCATGTCACAGGGAATGCTCCTGAAACAAACAAAAGCCGCAACGGGGGGGAACTTGCAGATCAAGTACGCTCTATATGAAAGATTGTTATTTTGAGGTTAGCCAGTATTATTATAATGTAAATTCACACCCACCGCACTTTTTCTCTAAGGGGACCCGGAAAAAGTGTTGCGGGTCAATCTAACCAAAAATTTTTATTGCCTTAAAAAAACTATTACCTTTCCTGGATAATGTGGTTCAAGAATTTTTAAAATTGGATTACTAGAAGTTAACTAAAAAAATTACTGAATTAAGAATTCCTATTCAAGGAGCGTGCGCCATTTCCTAAAAACGCAGACCACTACCTCTTTCAATTTTCACAATACTAAACTGAGGCAAATTTCCAAGAAAGAACCCAAAACAATGCAAAAGGTTCACAACTAGGCTTAGTTGTCGTTCTGAAAGGTTCGTAGTACTAGAATCGATAGGAAATACAAAATAACGATGAAACGTCACTTTTGGGGAACTACGTCAGAAAAACAGCCGCCCTGAAAAGTAAGGTTTTTCCAAAAGGAATCAATCCCATCCAAATAAAATCGGCAAACCCGTGTAAGATTTGCGTTTCCAATTTTTTATGCGGTAACATCAAAGTTCTTTAAACACTTTTCTGAGAGCTTTTCCGTAATAACAACTACATTTGGAGAAATAAATTCATAAATATTAGAAAAATGTGTTCGAAAGATTTCTAACTGTAGTTTTTTTCGGACGAAAAGTTTCAAAAAGCTGTGTTAAACTTGAATGTCATAATAGAGAAACATGTACCAAATTTCATAAAAAATGTTTCTTTAGTTATTGAGAAAATGTCCCTTTTAGGTTACCCCTTTTACACCCCACCAACACTGTAAATACTACCAACAACACTTTGTCCGGGTCCCCCTATAATTTGGATTTTTGATGGAAATTGAAATTTATTTTTATTTACAAAATATATACAGTATTTACAAAGAAATTAAAAGACTGGCTTCAGGCTTCCTGACTATATACCTGATCTGAAGTAAAAAAAGAACTAATTTAAACACATCTCAATATTAACACAAAGGGATTTTTGATGGAAGAAACAACACAACAAACAGGAAAGTCCTGCTTTAGGAAAAAGTGGCAAAACAAGATTTTCTTGTTTTGTATACCCGTGAGAGTACGCGATGAAGCGTGTTAAAACCTAATTGGTCTCATGCCAGTTTTAATGTTCAGCAGGGCGAATCATTTAGTTAGACTCGAATGTCACCCTCGCTTCGATGCACACCACAAAATATTCCCCGACCGTATGTGTATTCCGCTACGATTGCAATAAACACTGGATATATGTTCTTATTATTTTCTTGGCATCCAGTCACGAAACTGTAAACGAATGGGCCAAAACGGGTGTCGTATCCTTTGTCTTCCAGCTGTTCGCAGCACTGTGCACAGTTGCAAATAATACAGAGTACGTACATTTCAAAATGGAACGGTTGTACATTGTAATAATAATAATAATGTGAGAAGTTTAGGGGCCGACAAACAGGTGAGGTCATCGCAGGCCCTCTACGTGTTTTTATTTCTTTTTCTAGTCTTTCAAGCACATTTTTTAGCCTGCAGCCATTTGAGCGTCTCGATCTCACTGACTCTCCATGTAGGTGTGTCGTGTTGAGTGCCACACATCTACATGGAAAACAAACATTTTGAGCCCTGAAGATGTTCTCAATAAAGATCGAAACGTTGACATGATAAAGAAAATGTTTTTCTAAAACCTACGTGACACCAGAACACACCTCACGATCTTCAAATAATCATTGGCTAACGGTCACTAAACACCCCACATTTATATGAACATTATGTCGATATCCCAAAATACTAGCCTCCCATTATCAACTACAGAAAAGATATAAAACATAAAATACATATAGATACATCTGGAAGTCTGGTCACATCCACCACCTCAGAGTACTCGACAGGGGTTAAAACTACCCTTTCCTTTCACGCTAATAAATTACATTCATTATAATAAATTAACATAAGCACAATTCAGACTCACAAACACAGGCACATACAATGTACAGTGTGTTACAGGGTGAGATGTCAATGTTGCTATGTTGGATTCACTAAATAAAACGTAGTTCCGTGCCACCAGAACAAGGATTCTTTCTTGAGTCTTTCCTGAGATATTAACATTTTTGTGATTTTAGTCTAAAATCAGATTTTTTCACATTTCCGTTGAAAATTTGAAAAATTCGTGCTTCCGAATACATAGTAGTCACTCAAGGAATAACAAATGACAAAACCCATGTTTTTTTGGAAATATTCAATTGTGGCTCGTGCAATGACTTTTCATCAAAATTTTCGAGGATTTCAACAAAGTTGCCTATTCCAACGATATACCCACTTTTACATTTTTTGGAACTTTTCTTAGTGAAATCTCCTTTGCAAGGTTGAAAAACGTTATATCCAACCCAAGTAGAACAGCATCACAAGAACATCGTACAAGTCGTATTTTTAATGAAAACATTTATTAGTTGTTAACAAAAATTAGATACATTCCTCTCGTGGGATAGCCAGCAAGGCGCCCTTATTTGACCGCACTAGATTTTTACATATGGGGAACTTTGAAAAGTATAGTACACCCATTGATACGAGGGAACAGCCCATAGAGAAAATTGAAATCAAGTGCAATGACATGAGGGAAAGAAGGGAAAAAGTCCTTCATGCAGTCACGTCGGTTGCTCTACGTTCGCGCTTATGTGTCCTATACGAAGGAAAGCATTTTGAAAAATACATTAGTTAATTTGCAAAAAAATTCAAATTTAATCAAGCTTCATTTTCATTGCAATTTTTCTTTAATTATGTTCACTTTATGAAAAGAATAGATTTGATTTTTGTTATTAACTAAGAAATGTTTTTATTAAAAATATGGCATGTACGATTTTCTAGGGGTGCTGCTCTCCTTGGGTTCGTTATGATTTCACTAAGAAAAGTTCCAAAAAAAGTAAAAATGAGTACTTCGTTGGAATACTTATAAAATTAGGCAACTTTGGTGAAATCCCCGAAAATGTTGATGGAAAAGTTATTGCACGAGCTACAATTGAGAACTTCCAAAAAACATGAGTTTTGCCATTTGTTATTTTTTGAGCGGCTACTGTGTATTCGGGAGCCCGAATTTTTCAACGAAAATATTGTTATCTTGGGAATAATTTAATTTAGTTTGCAAAAAAAGGTCAGTTTTGTATTTTAATGAGTAAAATACCGAAATCACGATTTTATGTGAAAAATTTCATTTTAGTCTAAAATCACAAAAACTTTAATATCTCAGGAAAGTGTCAAGACAGAAACCTTGTTCTGGTGGTACTGAAATACGTTTCATTTAGTGAATCCACCATGGCGATAATGACATTTCACCCTGTAACACCCTGCATACATTTAAATATCCCTATAGCCCTGAGGCATCGAACAACGGTACATCAGACCTTCTAAACATAAAAGGTGTTAGGCCGTTATTTTATCCTTGCAAAGAGTACTATTTGGTTTTTAACTCTAAATGTAATTACTACGATTTCAAGGGACAAACCTCAAAATTAGAGAAAGATTAGTGAGTTGGCAAGTGGGCAATCTTTATCATTCATCGTGTATTTCTTGCGACCCTACAAATTTTACCACCATGCAATCTTGGCATCTGTAAATAAGTAATTTCCCCTTGCTTATAGTCACAGGCTTTATATAAAAAAAGTAATGTGGTAAAAAACATTTTATCGCAATAGATACACTCACAATGGTATTTAACGTTTTATTTATGCTGTTTGTGTAATTGGCAACAATTGGAGTTTTTATTGCAGTTAAACAGTTTATAGAGGGAATAAAAGAAGGATTATTTATTCCGTTTATCCCGTAAAGATTCGATTTATTTCCCAGTGAGGCAATAAAGGCCATAAACGAAGCTGCCGACGATATCCAACGTTGATAATACGTATTTTTAACATATTATCAATCGAGGTCGTTAAACTGCAATAAAATCAAGCAAACAGATGATCAAAAATTGCTGTTAGATGAACGAACGTTTTGAATGAGATGACCGCTACAAATTTTAAATAAATGAAATAATAACGTAGAAACTGCAACAAGAATAAATCTACGGAAAATACAAATTGGAATGATTTTATTGAACTAAATTGTTTTAAACATCAAGTCCGTAACAGTTCAATGGTGGTAAGAATTTTTTCTGTCACACAGAAGAGTTGGTTAACGTCCAACTAGCCAATGGACTTCGCGTATTATCGGTCAAACCACATTACAATACTTTTTTATATTATTTTCCATTAAAATTTAATGGTCTATATCAATTTTATTTAAGTAGTGTATATATTCGCATTTTTATTGCTAATTGCTATAGATTGCTTGATAGATTGATAAAAAGATAGATAGCGAGAGAGATATTTGTAGAATTAAAAAGGAAAGAAAAAATAAAATAGTGATATAGTGATTTTATTTAGTATGGTAAATAGAGATAAAGATTGATCAATAGATAGTAAACGTAGGTACATTTATATATATATATATATATATATATATATATATATATATATATATATATATATATATATATATATATATATATATATATAGTAATAATATGAAATGTTCTTATAAAGTGAATCGATGAAGAGTGTTTTTAAAGAATGTTTCAAACACAGACACAAATATAGATCCATACTTACACTCACTCATTCACAGGCACATAGACACACAGATTTTTAGACAGTATTGATGGGGTAATATTACATCTAATTGTTTCTTTTATATATATTTGAATAACTACGAAGTCTGGTAAACCTCGTATGAAGTTTCGTCAATATCGCTACTTCCTCAAAAGATTAAAACCTCTCATAAAAAAAGTTCACACACAAAAACATAATTTTGGAATGAGATTAAAACAGTCACACTTAGATCAAGTTCAGAGAATTACGGATATATTAGACAGATCTTTAGGAGAGAAACATTTCAGTTCCGTCGGGTTTCTGTGTATATGTAGACTCTGATAAAGTTGGACATAAAACGTTTGCAATTACAATTAAACAAAATTTTTTCCATCCCAGTACATACAACTTTCTCCTCCTGTTAATGAAACTATTCCGAGTAAAGCGAGAGAGCGAATGTTTCAAAATTTTATAAATAAAGGCTGGTGGTCAACAGAACAACTTCTACAATTGCCATGAACCGACAACACATTTCGAAGATGAAACTGTAGCTCTGTCATTGGAAAATAGTATTAAAGAGTCGACAAGAAAACAGCAACAAGATTACAGATGGATAAAAAATTGGCAAGTTCAAATAAAAGAGTAATAAAAATAAGTAAATAAAATTTATTAAACGCAAAAATACCAGACAATACCATAAACGGAAAATAGTAGGTATGACTCTAGATTCTAAATTAAAACAGAGCGCTCACAGAACAAGTTATTAAATACGATAAATGTTTCGACTTTTGTGAAGAAACTCTTATTTATCAATCCAGAAAAGAATCATCCTGAAAACCACATCTCTTTGCACTCATTGCAAAAGTGAACCCGTCGAGAGACGTGGTTGGAGAAATCCTTCAACCTGATGATGAGCTAAGGGCTCGAAATCCGGATCATTGGAAAACAAGTTACTGTGAGTAGGAACTATCTTTTTTAAAAAGGATTGAACACCGCACACACTCCATCATTCACCATTTCTATTATGGGTCTATGCTAAAAAAGACATAGTTTTGTTAAAAATTTGACAACTAAATTTTAAGCAGCATTGCTGATGGCCCTTGGTAGATGTAGATGTACTAGTCGAGTTGTAATATACTGCGCCCTTTAAGAGCTATTGTATCCCCCGTTCTCTGTCTAAAGCACACCGGTGAGTGTTATATCATCAAGGAACTTTTTTAGAAGGAAGAATTACTTCTTTCCTTCCGAAATTTGTTAGGAGGTTCTTGGATTGTTTTACCCCTTGGTAAGTACGGAATAAAGATATTCGTCGGTTCCTGACAATACCGGGTCCTTCCTGAGGTAACGCGATATACCCAAAAGCTTTAACTCTCGTCTCCAAGGACATTTAAACATCAAAGAGAACCGGCACTCTGTGATAGGACGGAATAAGACCCGACAAACTTCCTTCCTAGACAAGTTCGAAATTAATTGAACTATTGGGTTGTCCGGAAAATAATGCAGGATTTTAAGTTTTCATTAAAAAAAATCTATATAAAATATTCTGTTTACGTTTACAGGATTACTCATTTGTATGNTGGGAAATTATTTTGATTAAAGAACATTGCTTTAAAGTAACTAGTTTCTTTTTTTTTGTTTAATACCAAAATCCTGCATTATTTTCCGGACAACCCAATAATAAGGACAGGAAACTTTAACTTAACTAAATTTCTGATTTAACGAAAATTAACAATAGATTTTCTTTATTTTTATAACTGACTTAAGAAACCGTTCTGTTTTTTTTTTTATCCTGTTTACGAACGTTTACCATAAAACCTGACGAATATCCGACAATCTTCCTCCAATTTGTTTTTTAATTATCAAAACAAATTGAACGTAATGGAGTCCGGTGGGAAAATCGCCAAGTGTTTTGCCTCAGATAACAATAAAAAACCGCGTGGCGCCGAGCTGAGAGGAAAAAGTTCGTTAATCAGAATCTGGGCATTATTCATCCTTTTCATTCCTGTAATGAGCCGGTGACTCAATTAACTGTGATTAATAGCCTTCCCGCTTTCCGCCGAGGTATAAATAAAGAGACGGTGGCTCGGACAAAAGTACGACCTGACAAAAGTAATACCAGTTCAATTTTTCTCTTTTTTGACCCCCTCTTCCTTTCAACCAACGCCAATCTTGGGATTTTGGCGTGCCTCAGAAAGGCCGAATTAAGATTCCTATAATTGCTGGCTTTGTTCGAATGTCATTCGCCCGACACAGTAAGAATTGGCACAGGAACAGAGTTGAGTGGGTTTGAGGGCTTTCCTTTGATCGATTTCACACCAAACTTACGCCTAATCTTCGCAGAGTACAAAGGAGATAAATGTCCTGGTGCTTAAAAAGGAGTCAACGAACCCCATGTGTATTGAAATGGTAATGGTACGAAATGGTACTAAATATTCCCTCCTATTATCTCAACCAATACCTTACATAAAGATTCATTAATTGAAATTCAGGAAAATGTTAAACTGAAGCCACCGGAAGAAATGGTTTTGCTGTTGGATTATTTCAAACGGGTTGCAACTTTTCGTAATGGAATTCTTAAAAAAAAAAAAATAAAATAAATAAAATAAAATAAATAAAAGAGTTGTGTGGTGATTAGTGACCGTTAATCGATATTTATTTAGAAATCGTGAGATGCGGTCTGGTGTGATGTAGGTCTGAAGATGATCTCAATAAAGATCGAAACGTTGGCACGATAAAGAAAATGTTTTTCTGAAACCTACATCACACCAGACCGCATCTCACGATTTCTAAATAAATAAATAAAAGAAATAATCACATAAAACCAAGAACACACTAATTGTTAAAAGCTATGGAATTTATTCTCCTATTTTTTATAGAAACAGGATCAAATGACAAATTTGAATTACACGTTCTTACTGTATAAATATTTAAGAAAAACAAGGCTAAAATCAACTACAAAGTGGAATTTGTTTTATCATCTCTCATCATATAGGTGCAAACAAAACGTATTTAACCTCTGATGTTTAGTGTTTGTCCGCTGGTCATTTGGAGGTTTGTGTATCTTTCCTTCCTGTTTAAATCTATAAGATAATATAATAATATTTAAATTTATAATTTTTGTATGTTTACTTATGACTAACGATAGATTTAAAGCCTAAGCAATCTGATGAATCTCATTTAATTTAATACAGTGAAAAACGAAAATAAAGAACACTTGTCTAAATAAAAATGTTGAACCTTCCTTCAAAAATTGTAATTTTTTAGGCTGATAAAAATCACAACTTAATTAAACAAAAAAGGAAAAATTTTCATATTTTGTTAAAAGTAGACCTGGTGACTGGGCAAGTAGGGTTTATTCGCCAGCAGCTAATTATGACTGTTTTTCTACAAACAGAATTAACAGACTGTTACACAGAGATAACAAAGAGAAAATAGAAAGCAAATGCAACATCTAAAAATTTAAACCACTACCAACCTATCAGTTTAATCTGTTAAAAAAACTAAAGAAAAACATATACGCAACAAATTAATAAAAATAAAACAATTATTTAAATTTTATACAAATTATATGTAATATGGCTTTTTTTGATATTAGAAATATTGAATATAGAATATTGAATATAGAAATTGTAATATTAAGGCTGATAAAAATCATATTATCTTAATTAAATAAACGGAAATTTTTTACAATTGATTGGTGCCTGCTGATCAATATATTGGTTCCCGGGCAAGTAGGGTTTATTCGCCAGCAACTAATTATGACTGTTTTTTAATCTTTTAAAAAACAGTTATAATCTGTCTTCAGAATAAACCGACTTTTACACAAAGAAAACAAAGAGAAAATAGATAGCAAATACAACATCTAAAAACTTAAACCACTACTAACCTATCAGTTTAGTCTGTTAAAATACCCAAAGAAAACATGTATGTAACAAATGAATAAAAATAAAACAATTATTCAAAGTTTGCCTCCATTTCATAGAAAGGTTGTCTTACTGCACCAAATTAATATGAAATGTAAAAATTCATACTTGTTATTTTATGTTTTCTTCTTATTCAAGCATAATCTTAGATTAGTGATTAGATTAAAATGAAAAATAGTTAACCAATGAATGCTTTGAAACAATAATAAATTAAAAAAAAACAAAGATATAAATTTTGTGTTGTTTAGAGCTGTTTTAATTTTTGAAATACATCTTGAATATTCCTACATATAATTTTAATGGGTTTTCATCCTCTTTAATTTGGAAATAAGTCCTGTAATCCCGTTTTGGATGTAAAACAAATGTAATCAGGGAACGCTACTAAGGATATTTCTTGAATTACCGAATCGTGGTCATTGTTGCCGGCCACAATGGTCCTGATAAAACAATGGGGCGGATTTGATTTTCGGCCGATTTCGGCGGCCGTTAGTCATCGGTGTGCACCAACAAAAGGTGAGATATTATGTCGACCGAATCGAGTTCGATTAGAGAACAATTAGCGGTTTAGTTGCTGGCCGGTTAAGCAGAACGACTGAAAGCTTAATTGAATGAGGATCCGCTCTCTTGATGGGTCGCACAATGAGGTCCATCCATCACTCACACCTTCGCAAATTGGTGGCACCTAGTCCGATCCGATTGGGCTGAAATCGCGGTGTTCACTCGACCACAAAGTTTCTATTTGCTGTGAAAGAAGAAAAATGCCGCCGTGGAAAGGGGGATGTTAATTGGAAAATTAAGCAGTGGAAAAAATATCTCTCTTTTACCATTTACTTGTCTGGAAAATAATAACTTTCGGCTTATTACTTTCTTAACTTAATAACGGTCCGGCAACTTAAATATTATACTTTATTTAGATGTTACGTTACAAATAAAATTATTAATTTTACACAATACAAAAACAACTTGTTCATCTGGTGCGGTTTGTCCAGTGTTTCGGCTTTATCAAAGGGGTAAATGTGAAAAAGGAAAATGAATGTTAAGCGGCCCTTACAAGATCGATATTATTGACAAAATCAGTATTGTTAATACAGACGTTTACTCGTTGAGGGAACTACCGTCAATATCGCCATACCCCACACGGCCAATATTATGGCCAATAATTGTATCAATAAATGTGCTCAGTGTTTGTTTCCACCATTCGGATAAGTGAAATTGTGTCTTTCTAAGTGAATTTTCGTGGCGTCATGAAATCATGGACAATCGAAAAAAAGATTGTTTAGCTATAATTATGGCTATCGGAAGGATTCTTCGAGTTCAGCGAAATCGATGGATGAAAGAGTGGTTGAAGAAACGTGAAGAATATTCTCAGAAGCTGTTGAGGAAAATCAGACTGGCAGATGCGGAAGATTTTTACAATTATTTCAGAATGAAAGAAAGTTCGTTCACAAAATTATTAAAGGTGGTGGAACCACTCTTCAAAAAACAGAACACAAGCATGAGGAAATTTTAAAGATTTGTAGTTCTCTGTCATGTCGCCTGCAACTATTAGCGAAGCTATAATAGAAACGTGTGAAACTCTTGTTCATGTCCTACAAGACTACATGAGTGTAATGTTTTAAATATATTTTCCAGATACCTTTCTTTTTACCTAAGTACATCAGTCTGCCATTGAAAAGTACCTCTTCACTACCTACGGAAACGCATATTGAATAATTTAAAGCAAAATATGATACAGATTTATTAATTAAACAGCAAAAAATTTAAAGTAAAGAAATAAGACAATGAAAATTCCAAATCCTCAATCTGTGAAGGTGTTGAAAAATGTCGCCGCAGATAAATCCTGATGTTGGTTGTTAATTAGTTACAGTGGATTATCACATCATCAGCAGTTGTGATGGGCTAGAACAATGAGTAGGAGAAGAATAATTAAATGTGGAGTAGGATGAAGTGCCACCACGACTTGTTCCACATTGTGTGGTACTTGTACATTGGCATACTTCATTTATTTTTACGGACTTCCGATGGAGAGTTGCGCGGCAACAACTGAATATTGACAATATTATTGAATATATTGCCCTAGACCCTCAATAATATTGACAATATTTCCTCCACTTTTAAATACTGACGCCCCAAAAACAGAAAATTTCATCAATATCGCTTCAATATCGACAGACAATATTCTTTTTTTTCCCATACATGATCAATATTATTGTCAATATCATACTGTATTGTCAATATTATTGATGGTGTAAGGGCTTTAGTATAGAAAACATTTTAAATGATAATTATTTCTGAATGAGATTTTATTTAAAAATAGTTATAAAAATAATTAAGATTAATATAATTAAAAATTCTTCACTTATATACATAGTGTCTGAGAAATAATGTCACACTCCATTTTCTAAATATCAAAAATGCTTACAACATATTTTAAATGGCAACCCCTCAATTTTCAGCAAAGAAATTAAATGTAATCAAATGTGTAATTTACACCATATTTTTCTCTTGTGTTTACGAAACTAGATTTTTTCGAAGGAAATAAAAAAAAAAAACAGAAGTAATGTAAAATAATTGTTGACATACAGGAGGGCTTAACATTTCACTACCTGTTGAATGTCCTGGACGAGGGGTCAAAGTACTTTAAAATACATTTTCCTACTATTATCCTATAAAAAAGTGAAGTGCTCCTCTGGGATTTGAACCAAAAACTGAAAGCATGGCAAATACAAGTCGGGTGCTATAACCACTCGTCCACCGCGGTTCCCTAAAAATCAAGAAAATTGGTAGAAAATTATTAACATATTACTAATGTTAATGATTCTGAGAACGAACTTTCAATTTAAAAGACTATGCATTAAAATGGTAAAGCTTTGATAATCTTTGTTTTTACCTTTTAGAATGCAATAAAAGTAACGAATAGATCATGACCTGTTTACTGCCTGCGTTTAGTTTTGATTCTGTGCTGAAGTTACTTTAAAAAAATCTTCATTTGAACTTTTATCACTGTACAATTTAGCGATTTAGCATTTGAAGAGAAAATCAGCATATATGATAGGAATGCTGGGTGCTGCAAGGTTGGATGTTATGCTATGGAGAAAATACCTTATTTTAAGGCTTTTATAAGTATAGCTTAAAAGTTTGAACGAACCGACTCCTTTCAAAATTGATACCTTTTTCTATCCAGAGGTTTTAGTGTAGTTTGATAAGAAGCTTTTTGTACTCCTTTTTATGCGAGGAAATCCCTGTTAACTTAACAAAAAAAAACACCAAACGCATTAGGTCTGAAAAAAATATACTATTCGTCGTGTTTCCAAATCATACGTTCGTGAGTTTTAGGAGTTGTCTTATTCAAAGGTTATGACCAACTGACTATGACCAAACAATGTATAACAAATGCAACTTTCTTCGGTTAAATTACAGATTTGATTACATATTAAATTTCTACCTCAAACCATTACCATTTAAAATTTTGTTCTGGTTTGTTGGTTTTGAGAAAAAGGGATATGACATCATTTTTCCGACTCCCTCTATTGGGATTGAACCATACATTTCACTGAAACCTAGCAAAGACGTATCTCATCTTCCTCTTTCGGATGTTAAGTAACGATGAAACATTTTTTAGAAAATTTCTCGGATTCGACCTCGCAACTTCATAAACTTTCATTAATCATCTGCATGCCGATCTTATTTTTGATTTGGGACATTTGTATATTATAAAGATCCTAGAGCCATATTTTAAATCGTGGAGATTATCAGTTAATCTAAAAAATCAAAGGTCGCATCCAGCCATTTCAGAAAAGGTTTTTCAAAGGGAAAAGAATCGAGTTTGAAAATTCAAGTTTTTCATGACAAAGCAATCAAACTGGAAAACTGCCATTAAAACTGCTTTATATATAATCTGAAAGGTCTTGATTGTACACGATTCGGTCTCACGTTCCTCAAAGCACAAACTTTCGTAAGTTGCGTGCCGTTCCTTCAACTTACGCTTGTCAAGTCAAGACAACAAACTTGGATGCTTCGCTAGATTTTAAAACTAAGGGGCGAACAGTAGTTTTTTATTTATATGTGTATATGTAGTGCAACTACAGAGCGAGGAAGGTAATTTAAAAGCAGAAATAATTATTGATAACTTCACTAGTTTTCGTGGTCCGTTTGTCCAATTAATATCTTTCAATTAATTGTTGTTTTTAGTTGAGATAAAAAGTCAGTGTCACGAGCGGGATTCGAACCCACGATCTTCGGCTAGATACGCAGCTGATCTACCACTTGAGCTATCGTGACCTCGATCCACTCGGACACTAACTTCCCATCTCAACCCACACAACAAATTAAAAAGGTGGGGTTGAGACCTCTCTCTCTCTCTCTTCTTCAATGGATACCAGGGACTGGAGGAGTTCCCTCCTGAGTACTGCAGCTGAGCTGTACAGCTTATTGTACTTTATCCCCGGCTCCATATTTTGGGGGAGGGCTCGCAACACAAATGTGAACTTGAGCCCCCGTTGTACCGGTAGTTGTTCTTCCATCGAAGAAACTCATTTTTGAAGGGGGTTGGGACCAAATTCAGGGTCGCTGAGATCCGATCCCGTCCCTTCCATTGATGAGTGCCGTGTCAATTTCTTTCAATTGCGGCCACCGGTCCCCTTAGGCGTCAGAAAAAGTCCAGAGGCGACGGTGGGGATCGAACCCACGACCGCGGGATCTAATAGCCGAGAGTCTGACGCCTTAACCACTCGGCTACCGCGGCCCCCAGAGGGGGGGGGGTTGAGACCTAAATAAACAAAAGTTAGTGTCCGGATCGAGGACACGATAGCTCAAGTGGTAGAGCACCGGTGTATCAAGCCGAAGATCGTGGGTTCGAATCCCGCTCGTGACACTGACTTTTGTCTCAACTAAAAACCTTAATTAATTGAAAGATTATTGATAGCGTTTTCTTAGAATATATTGTAAATTTTTTACATTTATTTATTGATAAAATTATTTCAAAAAATGATGGAGGTGAATTAATATTGTTAATAACACCATTTTTTAAATCGAGAAAGGTATTTCCAACCGACTCTATTCCTGAAAATTGGAATCTATTCCTTACTGTCATATCAGAAAACCCATTAAAAAATACTTATCTTTAAATTATGGATCCTCTTCCGATTCCTTAAAATTATTTAAAGATCGTGAGATGTGGTCTGGTGTGATGTAGGCATAGAAAAAAATATCTTTATCGTGCCAACGTTTCGATCTTTATTGAGTTCATTTTCAGTGCCTTGGATTTATAAACATTGTTTAAGTTATACCAATACATGTAAGATGAGAATATGAATTTACATAATGATGTACACAATATAGAAATTTTAGTTTTAATCAAAGTATTACTCACCCAAAGTGTGTGTTTTCTGTGTAGATGTGTCACGGTGTTATGTGGTTTTAAGAGTGTTAGTGAAATATTAATGTTTTTGTTTTTTTAATTGATATGTTTGATTTTGAAGGAGTGAGGAAAGAAGAAGGGATAGAAATTAATTTTTCTATGAGTTGGCTTCTTTGAGATGAAAAGAACCGACAATGGAAAAAAAGGTGTAGTGGTTTGTCGTTCAGGTCTAGATAGCCTTTTTAAGGCTGAAAGGTTCTAGTTAAATAGACAGGAGTTAGAAAAGGGAAAGGAAAGATAAACTGTTGAGGATTTAGAATATGTAGAATTGTTTGATGTGTGGAGTGTAATGATTGTATTATATGTTTGTTATATGTATGATATTGATATTAATTTGATTAATGATACTATCGTAACTGCTGTGTTTGTCTCTGTTGATTTCTAAAAAGTTACGTTTATGTTTGTGATTATTCGGAGATCGTGAGATGCGGTCTGGTGTGATGTAGGTTTCAGAAAAACATTTTCTTTATCGTGCCAACGGTTCGATCTTTATTTAGATCATCTTCAGGGCCAGGGATTTACAAACATTGTTTAAATTTAACAAATACATGTAGGAAAAAAGTGAATTTATCCAATGCAAAAAATATTTTTTATATTCAATCAAAGTATCAAACCTACATCACACCAGACCGGATCTCACGATTTCAGAATAATCACAAACATAACACTAACTTTCTCAACACAATACACAACATCTGCACAGAAAACACACACTTTGAGAGAGTAATACTTTGATTCAATCAAAAATTTCTATATTGTGTACATCTTTGTGTAAATTCATATTCCCATTTATTTGTATAATTTAAACAATGTTTATAAATCCCAGGCCCTGAAGTTGATCTCAATGATGATCTAAAAAGGTCGAAACATTGGCACAACAAAGAATATATTTTTCGATACACAGACTGCATTTCACGATCTTTAAATAATCATTAATTAACGGTCACTAAATACTACACATTGCTTAAAATGTAAAATGCGCTCACCATAACTATACTAAAACTATTAGTTTTTATTTTATTTTTCTCCTGATAATTTCGCCTTCCTTATGCGGTAGACATAACAAGTTCTTCTGTATAAAATTTGGAATTTTTTGACAAATAAATTAAAAGAAAAATAATTAGCTTTAACTGAAAACCGAATTAAAGATAAATTGTGAATTAACAAATTTAACAATATATTACTCAAACTAGTATGTAATTTTTTACAAAAACAAATTCTTACAATACACAAAATAAATGTTTATGCTATGTTATTCTTAATCAAAGGTAAAGATACTAAGCAAGAACTTATTTAAAGTTCTTGTTAGCCAAGTCATTTAAGGAAAGTTAAATGGTTACAGATATTTATGATATAATTATTGACAGAATCGTTTAAAGAAATTAATTATTATATTTAATAAATTGAACTATTATTACCTCAATTATGGGTAAAGTTACAACGCTGTCAACGAAAAAAACAACATCTGCAATAGTTGAGCTAACTTTGAAATTTATAGTGTATGAAAGTATATTCACATTAAAAACTTTTTATTTCATTATTCAACTATTAAAGTTACGCAATAGAGAATAGGGGAACTAGAACTTTGATAATTCTAATATTTTAATAGCCTTTTAAAGTTTTGTCGTGTTTATCACTCAATCCTCGATTTAATCCTGCTGACAAGTCGAGACTCCCAGTTTGGGCTTTGTTGACATTGAGACGTAAATGTTACAAGTGAAACAGCGGAACATGGCAAAAACAATCTGAAATGTCTCGATAAGGAAACAGCAATATATTGCTGAGGCCGGTCGACGATTGGCTCCGTAGAAATTGAACGCTCGAGACTTCAACAGGCGGATCCTGTTTATTTAATTAACAGGAAAGGATGTGCGGCCCAGGGGAAACTGTCTAATTTTGTTTGTCGACCCTTTTTCCAGCGCCGGCCCAAATTACACTTACCTATTGATTCACTATTTCCCATTTGGGATGTGGGACAGATAAAGAGAATGTAGGACAAAAATAAATCGTTTGCATATCTAACCAAATTCATTCAAAAGGTAAGTTTAAAGGTAATAATAAAACTATGGTTTAAGTACATATTAAATGTAACGTGTGGTTGACCGCTTGCTCGGAGAAATTTCGCTTAATTTTGGAGGAATACACAAGACTTTACGCTATGCGGTAATCTTAAACACTCCATTTGCGTTCCTGTTAAATACATTCCTTATAAAATTAGGAATTTGCAAAATACCGATTATTTTTATGAGAGACAATTTTGCAGGATTGATTTTTCTATGCCCTGAACTTTTTATTTTCTTATTAATCTACAACTGCAATCAATTTATGCATTAAGCAGATGATAGGTTACAGAAAAATCTTTCTCGTATTTGCCACACTAGCAGCAATTCCAGCATAGTCCATGAATTTTTAATTGTAAATAATATGTAGAAAGTATTACAAAGTGGTTTGACCCCTCATCAGCGATACAAAACGTACAGTTGGACATTAAGCCCTACAGTATGACTAAAATTACATTACTAAATTTAAAGTGGCGAGTTAATCGCGAATGCGTCATTCTGCGATGTCTAACATTTGGCAGACTCTTTGCCTGCGTGACATGAACTCGATGGATGTCATTACGTCCGCATTTTGTTGCAAGGCCAGAGATGCCTCAACCTCCTAGGGAGATCGGTAGAGAAGGCAAAAATAATTGGAGGCATTAGGAATCGCCTAGGTCACTAAATTAAGGAATTCGGAGATCCGAATGGAGGGTATAGTTACAAACAAAGAAAAGAGCATCGTGTTGAGGATTATTCCGTTAGGGGATTGGATCCCGTTAAGATTTCTAATTTCCAGTCCGTAAGATCATATAGAAACCTACGCCTAGAAATTTTTATTTGCGTATCTGCAGTTCAATTCTGCCATTTTATGTGGATTTTATGCCAATTTACTCTTTATGTACAGCCATAAGTATTTGACGCTGCATGAGGTGGAATTTTATTGAAATAAACGGAAGGTGGTATTATGCTTGAAGGAAAAGATAGTGATTTGTTTTCCTTTATTTTTATTTTTCATTTACGCAATCATAGTTCTGAGCAAATAAGGTGGTCTTAAGGAGAACTGCTGAACGGACGCATTGGGCAGAACTCTTATGTTCTTGGGATGATGCGATGACGTCTATTACCCGAAAAGTTTCGTCCATTTGGAGTACTAATTACTGAAGGCCAAACTGGCGGTCAGGAATAATGTTGACAGTTAACAAGATTTCTCGAGGAAGTCTTATCTGACTGGATGAAGAATTACATATGTCAGTTGACGTTTTACAAAGGAAGTGGGTGGTACAAAGGATAGCGATAAAATAGGAGTAATGAATTCTATCGCCTGAATGGCGAAAGCCCTTCCTGAATTTAAAGCGCCCAACTTAATATAAATATATAGTTGATTTATATATATATATATAAATCAACTGAAACACAAAAAAGCATTTTCAGAAATCAAAACTTCCATTATAGACACGTTGGAAATCTTTACAAAAACAAAACATTACGGCATTTCCCAAAAATTGGAATAATGTATTCTGTTAATTAATATATGTATGTATATACATATATTAATNGAGAGAGAGACAGAGAGAGGGAGAGAGAGAAAGAGAAAGAAAGAGAAGAGAGAGAGAGGAAGGAGGGAGGGAGAGAGAGGACAGAGCAAAAAGAGAGATGTAAACTTAGGTTTAGATAGGGGGTGTGTGCAAAAGAGAGTGAGAGAGAGAGAGAGAGAGAGAGAGAGAGAGAGAGAGAGAGAGAGAGAGAGTGAGAGAGGAGGGAGTGAGAGAGAGAGAGTGAGAGAGAGAGAGTGAGAGAGAGAGAGAGAGAGGAATTATTCTTTTACGCAGAACGTTTTCTATTATTGGGGGAATATAATACGAATATAATCATACTTTTGAAAATAAATTAACGATAAAGCAATTGAAGATAAAAATGACATATTAAGTGTACATGTTAAATACAAGATACATAAAGAAACAAGTTAAATAAAACAGTTAAACTTAAAAAGAATTTATTTGGAAGAAAATTTCTTGTTTTAACAAGACGTTTGTTAACTCCAAACATGAGAAAAGTTTATACACAGGGCTCAAAAGGAAACTAGGGAACGGGAATTATTTCCGTATTGTGTAGACAGAAAGTGTTACTTAGTTTCGGGGGATGTACTACTCTAAGAGATGAAGTGTTGATGCTCGCTTTGTGAAAAGTTGAATCCCAACACCCTTTTCCCGGTTCCTCTACGACAATAAGCACATCGTCCTGCCGGATATATCAAAGAACATGTTAGAAAAGAAATTCACCGTCCTATAAATAACACTACGCGAAGACGGCACGTTTTAATTCAAAATTGTCAATATTTTGAATATGTTTCGACAAAGTTACAAAATGGCGTCTATTTTTCCTTATGGACGTATCTAGGGGGCTCGGCGTGATATAGTGCCTAGAAGGAAAATGTAGGACCTCCGGGAAAAGGGGAAGTTCGCCGACTTAAATCATGAAGAAGTCGAAACCTGGAAACGAAGTAAATAAGATCCATCATTATAATTGTCCAGGACGGTTCAGTATGGCCACCTTCAGCCCAGGGCACACAACAACTGATACGTTGACATAAGTAAACATATAATTCATACGAGGAATTATAAGTTTAACTATTCTCAACTTGGAAAAAATCAACATGTGACTGATTTGTCTAATTTAATGGTATTTCTGATTGATATAAATTAAGGGAGTTTAAAATAGAAAATTTACTGGTAAAATCATTGGTAGCAATACATCAAAACAATTTTTCCATTAATTAAAAGAAGAGAAAGAAGAAACGATTGCCAGCCGTTCTTCTGCAAAGGAGAAAAAAAGGAATTATAATGGATCAAAGGGGAAGATTGGAAGTGGCGGAAATAAAGCCGTTTCTTGATTAGCGATTTCAAATCATCGAGACGGGAAAACATTTTTGAAAAAAACCTATCGAGACACTCTGGGCTTTGAATTGAGTAGTCACTTTATTAAATGGCTGTCTATTTCACTCTCTGCTGTATGCCAAGCCATTCCATTAGAAGATCCGACAATAGGCACACCCTCCGTCTATCAAAGTTGAAAATAAAGAACAAATTTCTTTCATGCTTCGCCACCCTGTTTCATTTGGACGGCATTGTTTAATACTGTGGAACAGGGTTGAATTTATTTTCTTGTCCAATCGGGAATAAACACGGGATTCGCTACAGTCAATAGTCAAAGGTTATGTAAAAGGTTTTTACACTGACAGCGTTTTACGTTTAATTTGTTTCTCTACGTATTTAAATTGTGTGTGACAAATTAAAAGATAACAAAGTAAAGTGGATTCAACTATGAATTTACAGTGTGCATTTATATTTATTTGTATGTGTTTGTGTTTTGTGTTTACATATGTTTTTTTTTCATCTCAATGAATATTATATATTTATTTTTATTATAGAAAGTTTATTATAGAAGATGCACCCATAAACGTTTGATCCCTTCACTTAAATCTCTCCATCTCCTCCCGGACCACAAATTGGGTTTTCGTTACCAACACTCCACAACCCAACAGATCTCATCCCTCGAGCGAAAAGAATACTGTACGAGAGCCTTCCTAGACGTATCACAGGTGTAGGCACGAAGGTCTCTTGTACAAATTAAAGCGCGTCTTTCCAAACACCTTATACCTAATCCTTCCTACCTTAATGGACTACTCCGACTACTGTCCTGCGGAGTACCACAGGGTAGTGTGCTCGGACCACTCTTGTACTTCCTCTACACATCAGACATCCCACCCACACCTTCTATTCTACTTGCATCGACACAGCCGATCCTGGAAAAGCTGCACACGTACAACGGATTGCAAAATGGAGCAAAATCCGAAGCAAAACTCCTAATACAATACACCTCCACAACATCCCTATTCCCAAAGCTGACTGCATACGATACCTTGGGCTCTATCTTGGCTCACGACTGACGTGAAAACAACACATCCAAATAAAAAGACAGGAACTGAATCGACGATCCGGACTACTCTAAAAACTACTCGGACGCAAATCTAATTTGTCGACAAAAAACTAACTAACACTGTTCAGAACACTACTGAAACCGATTTGGACATAGATAAATAGAACTGTGGGCCACCGCTAAACCTACTAACATCCAACGAATTCAATCTTTCCAATCCAAAGCCCTGAGAATTATAATTAGCTCCTTACTATGTCTCCAACGCCACTCTCCATAATGACCTCAAAATACTCTTTGTAAATAAATTAATCCCGTCCAAATTCACCCAGTTTCACTACAAACTCTCCACTCACCCCAACCCATTAGCCCAATCCATGTCCAACATAAACCATCCCTACAATCCTGTCCGTCGATTAAAGGGGAAGGTGGCCTCGGAACCTACTCAACAAGGGCGAATCTTGCACAAAACTGGGAGACCAACAATAGTTGGCGACTCTCCTCAAGACTATACAATGTATAATGTAAATAACCGCAATTTACGAGATGTATTAATACAAGTAGTAATAATAATAAAAAATGAAGATAATGGCTGAGGTAAATGTAAAATCAACCAAGGAAAGCCTCTATTATTTGTTGGTTATGAAAGACATTAAGAATGAACTCAACCAAAATCGAAAAATACCATCATTGCCTAGAGGTTTACTTAAATGAATATTACATAAATTAATATTAAATAATTTTAAAAGATGCTTACTTATTTCAACTAAACATTTTATTTATTTTAACCTCGATATTACTTTACTACTATTTATACTGAGTGTCCGTTTTCACACAGCCACGTTTATTGTAAAGAAAGCAAAACACCCAAATGTTAAATTTTATGAATAATGAATTTCATTTAATCAAAATCGATCGAGGTTTTCCCGAGATACATTTATTTAAAATAATACACAGGTTGGGTCTTTTTGGCTTTTATCCTCTCTTTTTCGCATACTTCACTAAAAGTTAAAAGATAACAATTGAACTTTCTCTGATATATTGTTTTGTCTACAATAAAAATGAAATGAGGGAGGAAACACTTTTTTTCGTGGAATATCGATTAATATCCCTTAAGGAAAAAAAAGTGCAACTTAATAGAAATCTTAAATGGGGAGGTATTGTAGTACAGTTACAGATCCTGGTATTAATGAATTTAATTTTGTGAAAGGAATGTTTATAATTTTGTTATTATCACAATACCCGAGCTTTATTGAGTTAACGTAGTCCGTAGAATAGTTTATAAGTTAATATGTAGTGAATATATTTCTTTGGCATGGGCACAATATAAAATATGTTCAACTCATATTTTAAACTGATTGCTGATCTGATAACAGTTTATAAATGCACATATTAATTTAATTAATCTTTATGTAAGGTATTGATTGAGATAAAAAATTCAGTGACAGGAGCGGGATTCAAACCCAGACCTTCGGCTAAATACGCCGCTACTCTACCACTTGAGCTATCGCGACTTCGATCCACTCGGACACCAACTTCCCATCTCAACCCAACCTTACGAATTTTCCCTCCTTTTACCTCAACCAATACCTGTACTAAAAAAGATTAATTAATTAAAAGATGTTATCTGGTCAATCGGACCACGAAAGCTAATGGATTTATAAATTTATTCTTTTATCTTACTATCTTTGGTAAAAAAGTTAACACAAGTTGCAATTTCATTTTGTTTGTTCTGATTTATTTGTTGGTTAAGTAATACATATGTAAATTGTTTGTAGAAAACTACACATACTCCGACAGACGGAAAAGAATGTCGTTTACAGTGCTGCGTTTTTTATTAATTTTACAAATGATTTTGATTAATTTCTTCTTGCTAAAATAAATCTTCATTTTTTATTAGTACTGTGTTTATTGCTACATAGAGAACAATTATTGCTCTTTGTTCATAATTTTGATGTTGAAAGTTAAATTGTTAATTGTGGGCATAAATCGTAGTTTGTGTTGATTTTTTTCTAGCAAAACAGTTTTTTGATAGTTTAGCAAAGGAAAGAACAATCAGACAGTCAGGTAAAAAAAGCATATTTATTCGTCTCCTTCGTGTTTTAAACTAATTCAAGAGTGGGCGTGAAACGGCAGCCAGAAAAAATTTTGAAATTTAAAGGACTGTGATTCACCGTTTACTGAAACGTTTCTAGGCCGAAATAAAACAACGGCTTTAGAGATGAATTTGCATGCTTTTAGCTCTCAGTAAAATCCTCATACGGAAAACTCAGCCGAAAATCACGTATCTCATTTTGGAGAGAGTTTTTCCAAGGTTTTCCCGTAGGATTAATCCGAATCCCCCATTTCGACGGACATCAGGGTCGGAACACTGAGCTGAAAAGTTCTAATCTGAAACAGGGCCGCTAATAAAAGTTATAGGACAATTTTCCACACGGATAAACATACGAGGTTTACGATATGAGGTCCAGGCCCTTTTAAGATGACTAAAGAGGGCGTCAGTTTTGTAAGGATCCCATCACATTTTCTGAAAAACAACGAATTTGTTTTATCTTTATGTTGATCACCCTTGTTACGTTAGTGTTAAGTACAAAATTACGTATAGGGTGGCGATTCCTGGAAAATAAATCGGACGTAACCTTGGGTCGTTTTAAGCACAGTTCCATAAACTTTTATAGCTGCAGTTGAAAACACTACTGTTAAGTTTGACACTGATTATAAAACTTTCTCCAGTAATCTACTTTACGGTTGTAAAAGTTTCAGAGATATTATTTAATTCAACGATCTGGTTCTATCAGCATCTGTTTAAATATGTTTGGTAAGGCGCCCGGGAATCTAATCACGCCAACGGTCGATAAGCCTCATAGACATTCCGACTGCACAGATGTTAGAAATGGCATGCCTGGAACAATCATACATACAGATTAAAATCATTATTTTGTAAGTACGAATAAAAACTCGTAAATGATTCAAAAAATTCCACCAACAATATGTTTTCCGAGGATTTGAAGTATAGTTTTTAGTGAGATCATAATGAGAAATTATTACTTTACTTATCAATTATTTGTTTACTATTCTTTGAGAATTTTTCATAAACTGTTTTATGTTCTGTACCTTAAATGTTTTTAACTGTTAAGGAGCGGTAATTTGTATAAGTAATCGTCGCGGCACCACTGTTGCCCTGTGACAACATGAACTTTACGCCAATCTGGAGATCTTCCAAATTAGTATATGTTTTTAATAAAGTGTTTAGTTTTTAGGGTTAGATTGATAAAATTCACGAAAGTTTTTTGATGTCAGTTGTTCATTTTTTTGCCACGTCAGACTCAGGTTAAGATCTCCTCGGTAAGTCAATTTTTTTCCATGCTGCCACTTTAAAATAAAAATTACCTTTGTAATGACCAAGTATTACAGTATTGGGAAATTGGGAAAATGTGATGTAATGCAAAAGTTATGGATATGAAAACAGCTTTTGAAACATATATTGTCCCGGGGTAACAGTAGGGTTCAGTGGTACTATTGTATTTCAGTTCTCAAAAATTTTCATTGAATCTTACTCAAATTACTTTTTCTTGTTATCATTTTTGTAAAATATCGTGTTAAAGGCAGAGCGGTACAGAAAAATTAAACAATATTTAGTTTATTTTAAAAAACCCATAATTTTGATACATGTAAAAGTTTATAACTACTGAAAAAATAAATTACAATTAACTAAGGTTTTTAGTTGAGTATTGTATTAATTAGTCAAGCGGACCACGAAATTAGTGAATGTAAAAATAAACTTATTTATGAACTTATTTATATATTGGTCTATGCTTTTTGACATGAATATTGATTATAGTTTAATGCGAAAATTCGGACGGGAAGGAGTGTTCAAAAATAGCGATCTACGAAATACTATTTGACCGTACTACAACCGATCGGAAGGATTTTGATGAAGATGGTATAGATTGTACATGACCAAATATGTTGACGATTTTCTCGATGGAAGAGTCCAAATTGAGTTTGCTTGTCTATCTTGATGTTGATGGTGGTCTGAGCGTCTTTCAACTCAGGTTGAACGTAATGTTGTTTAACTGGGTAATGTATATTACCTGCTTAGAAATGCCTACTTTTTCTAGTTTTTCTTATTTACTGTTTTTTTTACTTAATTATTTTTTATTTAACTGATTATTGATGTTTGGATATTTGATATTGCTTGTTAATCAAAAACCCTATTTTGTAAACATATTAAACCTATTTGTTTGATGATGTTGATGGATATTACAAAGTGGGGTTTTTGTACCCCAAGCCTTATTGTTCATTCCTAGTTTCTTAGTTCAGTGCAATCGACTTGATCCTTCTCCGAAGAAGTACTAGGACATGACTGTTGTTCTCTTTAAAACGAGTAAGAGTCTTACCAATATTATAAAGCTCTATTCATAAGTTTGAAACCTATGAATTTTCGAATATACTCAAGTTAAATATTGAGATTAAAAAACAGTAGATATTATAGCTCCAGCCTAGCTAGTGACTTCATTTTGCGCTACCCATATACGATATCAATTTTTAATTTCATTCTACGAACCATGGTTTTAAAATTTTTAATATTTCGTTTTTACTTTGTTGGCTTTTTAATTAATTATTTGAAGATCAACGTCTTGAAAGATAAGAATTTCTTTCTAATTAGCTTCATCTTTGACCATTTTTTAATATATAACTCCATTTATTTTATCATGTTAAAATCAGTATCATGTTTGAGTTTCTCTGAAGATTGTTTTTGTCATTGAATTAAAAGCTCAATGTCGTTAAATTAATTTAATTTATATAAAATAAACAGATCTTTGGCAATATGTTTAGCCAACCCCAACTGACGGGGGACACCATACTAGAAGAACAAAAGGCTATTTAACATGCCAAAATAAATTTTAAGGGTAGGGCTTACATTTTAAGTCCTTTATTTAGATTAGCCCATAAAGGGAGGCTAATGGAAGGAAATGTTGTATATCTTTAGCACTGTTTATTTAAATTCAACGGATCTGCCTTTGCTGGTTTTCCTTTTTGCCCGAATAAAACTATCTTCAGTAACCTTAAATGTTTTTACTGGTATATATTAAAATTTAAATTTCGTCCAATTAAGCCGAAAGTAAACCAACCTGGATTAAAATTTCTCGACGAATTGGCTAAACCTGGCTTATGGACCATCATAAAATATCTATTATTGAGTATAAATACCAAAAAAACTGAAATATCAAGTCTCGTTTTTGTTGTAAATGTATCTCGTTCTCTCAGGAATTCGTTTTGCTAGAAGATTGTACTCGGCGTCTTTTCGTACTAGCCGTAGCCATACTCGGTGGCTGGTTAAATGGCGGTTAACTGTCGTAGTTTATGCTTTATAGACGAGAAGGAACTATTTTGCTTGAGTTAAGTTTTGGCTGATGGGAAGTTTTGAAAGGTTACCTCATTTCACTCATTATTCTTTTATGTCTTATCATATTTTCTCAATCCATTTGACAAGAAACGCTACGGTTTATTTTAGCTCATCATCTTTCTTAAATTTTTCTCATAATTCATTAGATTTCGACCAAATAACATCTTTCAATTAATTAATCTTTATGTAAGGTATAGGTTGAGATAAAAAAAGTCAGCGTCAGGAGCGGGAAAAAAGGCAAAAAGGAGGGAAAATTGAAAAAAGGTGAGGTTTGTGTGGGAAGTTAGTGTCCGAGTGGATCGAAGTCACGATAGCTCAAGTGGTAGAGCAGCAGCGTTTAGCCTAAGGTCGAGGGTTCGAATCCCGCTCGTGACGCTGACTTTTTTTATCTCAAACAATACCTTACATAAAGATTAATTAAATTTCTCAAAATGTTTTACTTCTGCTCTACTAGATACGAGGGAGTTAATATTTGGGATGCTAATTTTTGTTGTTTTCTACGCTTCCGACGTGGTCGGTAATGCACTTTTACTTTGTTTTCAAATGATTCATGTTTTTCTTCTCAGCTCAGAACCCCATGACTGTTGCAAGTTGCAAAGGGGAGATAAACAGGTTTATAAATGGTGCATTGTGCCTTTGAGCTTAATCGCTCTGAAGATCCGTTAATTTCGGTGAGTTTGACGTATGTGCATCTTCTTGTTGTTATGCTGCATACTGAAATGCTTAGACAATGAGAATCTTAAGTCTTCCCCCAGTAACCTTCTTGGAAGCTCAACTTAATTTGTTTTAATTATTATTTAGCAATATCTTGCAGTTTATAATTTTGATTTCAAAGATCAATGGGAGGTCCAACTAGATGTGATATTTATAGATTCGTTAAGCTTTCAATGCATATTGCGCCATCATCAGGGCTTAATTAATTAGTATCTTTCAATTCAATTCAATCACCTCTAGATGACTCAGGTTACATAAATCTATGTGACAACCTAAAAAATTAGGATAATTAACAAATTAACTTTACAATTCGTGTTGTTTTCTTGTTTCTTGAGTTCTTGAGCAGTTTTTAAATTTTAAGTACGCCAGTTTAAGACAACTTTTACGATGTTTTTGGTCTGCACTATAATTACATTGCCCGCTTTTAGACGAAATCATTTAAATCGGAGAATGGAACTTTTCTGTTATAGTTTCTCTTCACTACGGTCCAAACTGCGGAGAGGGAGATGGTATGTAGTCCATGATAACATCTTTTTTCCAAATTTGTAAGAAGTTAAATAAATTGAATAGCGAAATAAAATAATGATAATATGTTTCAATTAATTATGTTTTTATATAAGGTCTTGATAAAAACCTAGTTTCCCGAGCGGGATTCGAACCCACGATCTTCGGCTCAATACTCCGCTGCTCTAACCAGTTGAGATAGCTCACGTGATTTTAGATCGTGGTTCGAATCTGCGCGCTCTGTCTTTTTTATACCACTGGAAACATTTGGATCTTGTTTTTGTAGATTGAAGAGTGTGATTGTGATTAAAGAGTGTGTTTGATCTTGTTATCCCAATTATAAGACTGGGCCTAATATAATCAGATGCTCGTCTGGTCACTTTGTTTGCGTCTTCATCACCCGGAATTCCATTATGTCCTGGTACCTAAGATATCGTCAGTTTGCAATGTTTTACAAGATTTTAGCGATTCTGGACGTATTGACTGGCAAGTTGTATGGGAAATCTTTTTTGTTTGACTGTCTTGATCCTATAAGGATATTTTGTCAGTATAACCTCTTTAGAAATTAGCTACACTGCATTGATAGTATGATTTCAGCTCGAAAAACTAAGTTGTTCTTCCCTAATAATTTTGATTGCTCATCACGTGTTGTGCACAAATCACTTGATCCGGTTTATTAAGTTGGTTTGAAATCCTCTGTATACTATATAATTGAATCTGATTTCCTCTCTTCATAGTCTATTAAAACTTTGTAGGTGGGGTGATCGTATATAACGTAAGGTTATTTGTTTAAGTTGTGCTTTTAATGTTGCTTTTTTTCTAAATTCCTTTTAAAGTTTAATATAATAAATATTGCAATTATAAGAAATACAATAGCTAGAATGTTCGGCCAATAACTCAATTTTTAGTAATAAAGAATTAAATAAGAAGAAGAGGAAACGTTTAGATGCTGTGAAAAGGTTTGTCAAAGCGTTAAGTCGCTCGGAAAAGTCAAACAATAAAACGCCGAGCCGGCCGTGAAAAACAAGTTAATCCTCTTTGCCTCGTCCACCCTTACCCCCCTCTCAGTACGTGGATTACAAAGTTTCAAGACATTTCTTCTTTTGATTATATTTCTACAGGCTGCGAACACTATCGAAAATGCCTTGAGAAAAAGGTGAAAGAAGTTTTCTTATACAATATTTCGATTGGAAAAGGGACAAAGACACCCGATCCGTGAAAAAACATATAGACTATTTCTACTCCGGCTGTTTTACTGTTATTCAGGCATAGAACGACGACACTAATTGATATACAAAAATATAATAATTATCACAATCCAATCGTAATTGTTCTACAAAAAAACCCAGACATTATGCCTAAAAATAGACGCAGTAAACTCACCAGTCAAAATGGCGTAAATTCAAAGTTAAAATGATAGATCCAAACAGTGAGGATTGGAACAACAAAACGATTGGAAAAGTCGAAGCTACTTCGGGTTCAGACCTAAAGAAGAAAACTTACAATCCGTCTCTTTTCTTTCAAAAAAAAAAAAAAATATTACGTGGAAATGTGTGGTGTTTATTGACCGCTACTTATTGATTATTTGAAAGTCGTAAGATGCGATCGGGTGTGACGTAGGTTTTAGAAAAACATTTTCTTTATCGTTCCAACGTTTCGATCTTTATTGAGATCATCTCCAGTGCTCAAAGTGTTTGTTTCCCAGGTAGATGGGTCATTCTTGTGTGTCGTGCTGAGAGTGCCAGAGAGGGCACACTCTGAACTCTGAAGATGTTCTCAATAAAGATTGAAACGTTGGCACGAAAAGAAAATGTTTTTCTAAAACCTACTTCACACCAGACCGCACCTCACGACTTTCAAATAATCAATAAGTAGCGGTCAATAAATTCCACACATTTCCACGTAATATTTTTTTTAAATTTTATTTGAAAGAAATGAGACGGACCGCCAAATAATCATTACGTGGAAAATATTTAAGATATACTGGAAGGATCAAAAGTTTATTTACTGTTATCTACTTGGCTACAAAATCCTTGTAATCTTCTGTTTTGAAATGCAACGTCTGGACGAGACAGGAACGGACAGATAGGCGGCATAAGGCCACCGACTCCTGAATATTAACATTTTTACTCCCCCGGCCGTAATTGAATCTCATAACCCGTTCCGGGAAAAAGGACCCTGGTTTCAAGCCCATGCCATGTGGAGCGCGGGTAGGCCGTAAAATAAGTTTTAATAGACCGTATGAGCGGGGAAAGAGTAAGATAGAATTGCACAGAGGCTTGCCCAGCTACAAATACACGGCTCCCATGTGGACACAATAAACATGCCAATATGTTGCCTGGCCGGAAGCGTTTTCCTGTCGCACAATTCGACCGAGCGAAAGTTTTGACTCCTTTGAAAAATGGAGGTAGTGCAATTGCATGAAATGTTGCTTGCCATCATAACTCTCCTCACAATACTCCGACCGGTCAGATATATCGTGCTCCTATTTTTTTTTTGCAAAAATGCATGCAGGAAGAATGAAAACAAATTTTTTTTAAATATGCAAAAAAACAATAAAATTTTATATATCTCACACCCTCAAGAAAAGTGACAACTCAAAAAAAGAAAATTTGACAATAAAACAAATGGAAGTTTTTTTAAAATTTTGTATTAAGTGCATGCAATTACGGTTGTTGGCAATAAAACTCTCATGGTCCATCAATATTGTCTTTCATTCTCCAAGACTTAACCGAAAATACAAAACTTTAAAAATCCAGTTGTACTAACCTTAAAAACTACCCATTTGGGAATTGTGTCACTTTTCTTGCTTTTCTTGTCTTTCAGAAATTTAAGTTAGTTTGTTTTCTCTAACGGTAATAGTGGCTAATGAATGACTGTAAAGATATCAATTTTTGGTGATAATGACAGACAATATACAAATTTAACAAATGAGCATAAACATCCATGTAGTACGTTTTTATAAGAATATTTTTGCCCAAATGTGCTTTCCTCCTGAAGTCAGAGCTAATTAGTTATTTAAAATTACAAAATTAATTATTGAAATAAAAGTTTTATTGATTGATTATTCGGAGATCGTGAGATGCGGTCTGGTGTGACGTAGGTTTTAGAAAAACATTTCCTTTGTCGTGCCAACATGTCGATCTTTATTGAGATCTTCAGGGCTTGGGATTTATAAATGATGTGAAAAAAATGAATTTATTCAATTCTAGAAAATTTTAGATTAAAAAAAATTGTACAATGCTAGAAAATTTTGTATTCAATCAACGTATTTATACTCACTCATAGCGTTTGTTTTCTGTGTAGATGTATTTCTTGTCTGTCGTGTTGAGAGTGCCAGTGAGATATTGCTGTTTTTTGTTTATATAAGTTGGATTTTGAAGGGGTGGGGAAGGAAGTCGGGATAGAAAGACTTTGTTATATGAGGAGTTGGCGGCTTCTTTGAGGTGAAAGGAGCCAACAATGGAAAAAAATGGGCAATGATCAGGCCTGATTATCTTGTCAGGATTATATAAATTGGGAAAGGAAAGTCAAATTGTTGAAAAATTAGACTATGTAGAAATGCTTGATGTGTGGAATGGGAGGATTGTTTTAAATGTTGTATTATATATTTTGCGTGATGTGATGATGGTATATGTAAGTTGTATCTAAAATTTTCTAGCATTGTATAAATTCATTTTTTTCTTTTTTCACATCCTATATGTATTTGTAAAATTTAAAAAACGTTTATAAATTCCAGGTCCTGAAGATGATCTCAATAAAGATCGAAGCGTTGGCATGATAAAGAAAATGTTTTTCTAAAACCTACGTCACATAGACCACTTCTTTACCAATAATAATATAATAATATTTAACATTAACTAACGGTCACTAAACACATGGTTGACATATTTTAACGTCATTATCAGGGACTATATTATTTTCATATTACGAGAAATATTTGTACAATTGATTTAACTTGATTTAATTGTTTTTCATAATGTGAAAATTTGACTCAAGTACAGTATAAAAGTTTTCGGTCAATATGAAAAAACCGACATTACTCTAAATGTGTCACTTTCCCTGATAAATACACCCATTGATGCTTTAAAGGTCGACACAGAACTAAGATATGCAACTTTTCGAGAACGGTGACAGAACGTACCCTGTCAATTCAAAAGAGACACAGTACTGCCTAGCTAGCAGCTAAGAGTCCACCTAAAGTTGAATCGTTTTTCTTGTAACACCACACACCCGAATACTTCAAAACACTAAATAATCCGCTTTTTATAATATTCCGACTTGTGTAACTTATCTTGTGGGTGTGTGATATATGCTGTACGGAATGTCTTACAGTCGTGATGGTTTAGCGTTATATCAACCCGCAAGAGACATTTACTTACATACAAGAATTTTGTTGATATTATTTTCCTTAAACATGAGTGAATGAGTCCTCGAGAATAACCCATCTCGTGTATTGGCAATCAGGGGTCAGACCTCAGTCTTATCTGTCCAGCCACCGAGGTTGGGCTCCGGGGCTACCATAGCTAGGTCAGCTTCAGCCCCAACGCAATCAATTCCTAAAATCAAACTCTCACATACGCTTTAGTCAGTTAGGGTAATGGAGTACTCGATATTCCTCCATCACCCTTTACACCTATTCTATAACTCACTTAATTGATGGTCGATGGGGGTAGACAACATTCCGACATCGGCCCTCTTTCTCTACTCATTCACGCCAATAAATACATTCACTCTCAATACGATAGATACATAAAACAATCAGCCCTGTAAGCGTAAGAGTAAAAAAGATCTCTAAAAATAGGAACCCGGTGCCGTGCGTAATTCTCATACTGGGCGGCATTCCTACACGATCTCTATATGGAACCAAGAACTAGCACCTTTCCATTAAGTGGAGAGCATTGAGCCAAATGCCGGACATATACGCGGGCTTTGCCTCAAAATTAAGTGTCCGTGTATCAACCTCGCATGGCTTAATTCTTAAACGGATGACGATGAGGTACACAACCATTTTTAAAATTAAGCTTTTTCTCTGAGTTTCTTTTTTTTTTGGTTTCATACACTTTTAATTCATTCACATTTTCAAGTTTAATTTGTTATCTTATTTATAGTTGAATGAAGTAATTAATCTATTAATTATTAAGAAATTCGTCAAGAGTAATAGAATGTTATGATAATGCAGAACAGAATGGGACAAGATAACTGAATTTATTGAACAAAAAAACAATCGATTATCTTAACTTTATTACGCAGTTCGTTAACTTTGTTTTAACGTCATTTAAACTTAATCTAAACTTTGATAGCAGATTAATCATAAGTCATCTTTTCCGATTGCCTTCGAACTAGAGTTGACATTTCAATGGAACACAACTTCGTACTCTCGTCACACACAGTTGTTTCGGATTCTGGATCGAATTTGATTTATGTCCAACTTTCAAACAATTGTAAAGTTTGTTCATAATGTTTTAAACTAATTTTAGATGTTTCTATGGCAATTTAAACAAATGAAACAAATCCCCACTTTCTCAGGTTATGTAGATTGAACATTTAAGAGTGCATAATGTCAAGTATTTTTTAATACGATGTTTTGCCTCATTATTCATATAACTTGGCAATAAATACTATTTTTTTATTGTTTTTTTAAAGAAGTATTAACATTTATTTAAATTTTATGGTGTACATGGACAAAACACAGTTTAAACGGGGGCTTAGCTATGAGATAGATGTTTTTTTTTGGCAATTCGCAAAATGAATATTTAGTGATCTCGAGCCAAATGTGTTTTTCATCGGTGGAACGGAAAGTCGTAAAAACCGAAATTTACGATACCCCTCGGGATCCAGGGATGTAATTTAGATTAGTGGGCATTTAATTCGGGCCTCAAACAGGCAGAATATCAGTTGTTTATGATAAGCATAACGGCCCTGGGTCGTAACACCGGGTCGAAAATAATTTCGCTAAATGAGAAATCCAGTTAACATTATTCTTTTAATTGGCCGTTAAGAGTCAGGTTCGTGCTTTCCTTTAATATCGGTTTTAACGACAGTCGTTAAACAGAAAAGGCAGTCTACAAAAACGTATATTTACATTTGTACAAGACATGAAATATTGATTTATCATCTTAAAATCTTAAAGCATAACATAAATAAATTGAACTTAAAGTTCAAATTAAAAATAAAGCGAATGAATATATAATTAATACTCGCTTTTTCACACAAAATAACTTTTCATTAAGTTTATTAAACCATCTATTAAGTTTGCAATGTTATTAATTAAAATGCCTTAATTTTTTTACATTCTTCTGTTCTCTTAAATTTATTTGTGTATATTCCTGATATACAATGCTTATTCTAGTTAAATAAAAATAAAAAGAATTCTTTAACGTTTTCTAGGAAACCTAGGACATTCCGCATTGCATTGGAATCTCTTCTGCTTAAGAATGCCTGCAATCGCAACCTTGACAGAAATTTCCTTTTTCCATTAGGTTTTAAATTAGTTGTTGTTAAAAATAAAAATACCAGAGTTTCAGAGCTTGACTATCTTTAATTTAAGATTTAATTGCTTATTTGATTTTGTGAAATATTGAAATCGTGAAACAACGCTGATCAAGACGGTTGATTTTTAATGAATATTCACTTTAATGTTAAGCTGGAAGGCAAAAATCCTCCATCGAGGTACAACCTCATCTCTATTCTTGGAGATTACCGCTGTGAGGAAAATAATATCCATCATACTTTACCGGTAAAACTCATTAAATGAATTGGAATTGAAGGTGGCATTTCCATTTCAGAATTAAACATCGCCATCTTTCCTACTTTTCCGTCCAGGAAAAACTTCTGATAATAAATAATTCCTTTAATTATATCAGAGGCTGTTGAATAATGAGAGAAGACTTTGCAGAAAAAAGAGCTGAATTATGGTTTGCGGGTCAACTTTTTTCAAGCTTTTCAGGGAAAAATTGAAACATAGGGTTAATTTCTTATCATTAGCCAAACGAAAACTCGGTAGCATAAAAAATATTATTTTATTTCCTTTATTTATTACGTAAAAATGATTGGTAAAGTAAAATGGAAAGATAAGTTACTTATTACACATAAACATTAATATTAGAATAGTAATGACAGAACTAATAGAAACATGCTTAAAATCAGTTGATTTCCAGATCCCATTTCTATTCTTATACGTAGATTATATCCTGATAGTCTTACCAGAAGATAAAATCAACACTGTTGTTGAAATATTTAACAAATTCCACCCTAGACTATGTTTCACCCATGAGATAGAGCAAGACAAATCAATTCCATTTTTGGACTTGAAGTTACACTGATGTGAAGATGGAAACATTCAAACTGAATGGTTTTCCAAATCAGTAGCTTCTTATCGGTTGATAAATTTTCATTCGACGTATCCATGGTAGCAAAAAGTTAACGTAGCGACACGCCTAATTAGAAGAGTCTTCAAATTAAACTTCCAAGGTAAAACTAATAAGGGTGTTAAAATAGTACATAAAACATTGAGGGAAAACGAATACCCAAAAAGGCTAATAAACAAACTCATAAATGACAAAAAGATGTGGAATAAGTAACAACAAAATAATCTAAATGATAATATGTTCTGATAGGTGTAGTTCACGAAAACTATATCGCAATGCCATATATCAAGGGATTATCAGATAAAATAAGGAAAATGGTGAATGGGAAGTTTAGTGGCACGAAGGTGGCTTTTAGAAACAATGCTATGGGAAAAAGATGCCAAAAACTGAAAGACCCCATAAAAAAGAGGTACAATCTGGCCTGGTTTATAGAATACCATGTGCGAGTTGTGAGGGAGTTGATTATGGTGAAACAGGGCAATATTTACATAGAAGAATTTACCAACATAAATATGCTATAATTAACTATAAGGTAAATGACAGCGCCCTAGCACACCATGCCCTTACTATGGGACACAACATTAATTTGAATGATGTGAAAATAATGAAAAAAGAAAATAACAGAAAAAAAAGAAAGTTCCTAGAAGCCACATTCATAAAAAGTGATATACACTCAATCAATTTCAAACTAGATTGCCAATTTACTGTTACCAAAGCCTAACTGAAAAATGAAACATTGTCTAGTCCATTGTAAACACTCACACATATGTAAAATAAGTATATGAAAAACTAGTTGTTGATTCATTTAATAAGTAATATTGTTTAAAAAAAATTTTCTGAAAATCTGTTTATAAATATAGGGCAAAACTACACGTAATAAAAGGGCAAAACTGACAGATAGTATGTTAGTACTGGCAATGGACAACCGCAATAGTTGATTAAACACGAATTTGCAGTCGGAGCCCCCTCGTTGTCTGGAAGCCCAAATAAAGAAAAGCTCTTGTAAATCGCTCTTAAAAACGATTATAGTTTATCACCGTTTATACGGAAGAGACTATTCAAAAAAAGAAAATGCTTGTTTATATTGTTATGACTTATTTCAACTAGTATGATAACTGTTTATCAGCCTGTAAGTTCACACTGGCATAATTTTAATGATATGTCATTCTGTTAAATTAATTTTATAATGTAAAATGTAACCATGTACGTATGTATAGGCAGCCCTAAAGATGATTTATAAATAAAAATCGAAACACTAAATTAACAAAATAATCTTCCGCCTTACTACCAAAACACCTGACCGAAACCCATCCTCACAATTTAAATTTGAACGGTCATCAACTCAACTAAAATAGAAATTTTAAAAGGTTATTAACAAATTTTTATAACTATATAAGTAAATTAACGTGTTCGTTGTGCGATCAACCAGCCTTCATACGATGTTGATTGGGATTCGGGTTGTGGTCTTCAAACATACAATGTTATTATTGGGTTGTCCGGAAAATAATGCAGGATTTTGGTATTAAACAAAAAAAAAGAAACTAGTTACTTTAAAGCAATGTTCTTTAATCAAAATAATTTCCCATACTCTCAATACATTTCTCCCAACGTGTTGGTAACTTATTAATTCCGTCTGAGTAGAATTCAGAATTTTTAGAATTGATAAAGTCAATAAATGCATTTTCCAGT